>NW_015538055.1:2351787-2364159 GCF_001515605.1 Sinocyclocheilus anshuiensis
ATTGCTCCCAGGTGTGTCTCGTCATCCCCTCCTCCTGTGTGTATAAAAAGTGTTCCCAGTCCCAAGTTCTCTGTCCGCTGTTAAACGTCTTCCTGAGTTCGTCTCCCTTGGTTCCTGTAAATAAAGTCTTGGTAAAGTATTCTCCAGCGTCTCCTCGTTCCTCGTGTGTGTGCATCGTGACAGCGCTACAGCATTAAAGTTACATAAAATATAACGTGATGAGATTTTGCCCTCAGCCGAAACTATTTGCTCTGGAACAAATAATAGATTAATGAGACCAAAGATTGTCCGTTAGATTTACACAAAACAAATTATATCTCATGTTTAACCACTATACTGTAGAGACATCAGAACCAGTGGCAAATTCTAGAAGAGCTGGCCGAGGTACATATACTTGCATCAGTGGGCAGGAATGCTTTACATTATTTACATGTGAGGGCAACATAGAAACATTATGTAATGCAAAATATAGAACATAAAGCAAAGATAAGTTGATTATGGTTGCAGAGCAATGTCACAGCTTAGTACATTAATACAAATGACATGAGGTCGTATGTGTGTTTATCAGCTATCTGGCTCCTTCAGTCAGAATCCAGAGTGAATAACAGTTTTTTGAGTCTTATGTTTTGTATAATGTGAAGCTGTTTTTGCACTGATGCCAGGCGAATTAATTTTTTTATGAATAATGGTATATTTTGGTTTGCATCCATCGAGTTTTAAATAATAAAAAGATTAAAATGACAGAAAATGTTTTAGTCAAAATATGCATTACACATCGTGATTATAAATATACGTTTTATTACATTTTTTATTTTTATATTAAATTATATTTTTATCTTTCAATTCCAATAAAATAGTAATAACAATAGTACATATTTCTAATGATTACAAATAAAAATTTAGAATACACTAGTGGTCAAATGTTTGGAATAATTCAAAATAAAGAAGCAGGAAAAAACTGTTTTCAACATTGATAATAATAAAAGATGTTTCTTTAGCAACAAATCAGCATATTAGAATTAATTCTGAAGGATCATGTGACATTGAAGACAGGAGTAATGATGCTGAAAATTCAGCTTTGCCATCACAGGAATAAATTACATTTGAAAATATATTCAAATAGAAAACGGTTATTTTAAATTGTAATAATATTTCACAATATGCTGTTTTTATTGTATTTTTATCAAAAATGCAGCCTTAGTGAGCATTGGGGACTTCATTAAACTTAATAACATTATTATTGATAATAATTAATGAATTAAAATGACATATGTAGATATATACACACTTACAAATAGCAGCATACATAATCACACACTAGTTAAAAAAAAGGCTTCTGGGTAGATTATCTCACTATAGGTACCAAAAGCCCTGGAGCCATATAGAGACTACTTCAAATAGTAAGAATAGCTTTAAAATGTCATAAACACATTACTGATGAGAACTCTGTCCTTATGCAAGCACAAATTTTACCTTGTCAGATACACTTGAGAAAAAAAAAAAATGACTCTTGGAAGACTTCATTGTGAAAATGTCTCTGGGAAAGAGAAGAATGGATGCACTCACTTGTGGCCTAAGTGTTTGAGGAAATATGCCAGAACTTTAAGAGCCTGAACCCGGATACTTTCACTCTTGGAAGCCAGTAGTTTGTACACCACCCTGAAAAGAAATGAAATTAAATTAAAACTAAAAAGAGAAATATTCTGAATTAATTCACTACATTTCATGTCAAAAACGAAGAACCAGTGGGAAAGTGCCAAACAATTTCTTTTTCAATTCATCATGTGGCTGCTGCTAAAAAATTAGAAACTGGCAGACAATAATAGAGAGGAAATGGCATTGTGTAAAGCACCATGAAGCTGTTCATCAAAGTCATATCAGTTATTTTTAGCCAAACCCAAAACTTCAAAAAGCAAATAACTCTATCAAATCATCTATATTTCATTAGCCTGACATGCAGGGTGTGAGCTTTATCCTGCTTGTCAGAAAAAAATAAATAAATATGAAAATATCATTGCAATTCCTATGTCGAGTCTCGTGAATAATTCATGATTGTATCATGTAGGCAAACTCCATCATCAGAGACTAGATGAAATATAATGAAATTTGACTGTGTGTGTGTGGAGTGAACTCAGATCTTACCGGATGCCGTTCCTCTTGTCAAAGGCAGGAATCATGGAGGCAGAGTGCTCAGACATGAGGGCCACCAGCAGCTGAAGGACATCGTGGAGGTTCTCATCCTGAACAGAGTAAAATATATAAGCATCCAAGTGGATGCTGCACACTGGTGGTGGTTGAGGAGAGACCCCCCCACATGATTGTAAAGCGCTTTGGGTGTACAACAATACACAGTAAAGCGCTATATAAATGCATCATTCATTCATTCATTCATTCATTCATATAAGCATTTAATCCAACCGTGTTAAGTTCATTCAGCTCCAAAACTAAAGCAAAAGTTTGTACAGGCCTAACTATTCTTTAATGGGACTGTTTTCTACATTTTAGAATAATAGCAAAGCATGAAAACTACTAAATAATGGGCATATGAAAAAAACGTAGTGACTGAAAAATGTTAACTTACTTAACAGTAATATTGAAAAATATTATTACAATTTAACCTCTTAAGTGCCACCGGTGGGCCCGTTGGCGCTCTTTTTTTTCGTTGTCTTTTTTCTCTGTCACATATCTTAGTAATAATCATAAATTACATATCATTTGAAAGCTTAAAACCTCAAAATTCATCCTGTGAAAACCATTTTGAAATCGGACATTGCGTTACCATGTAAATGGTACTTTAAACCCTTTTGCCGGTCTCCTCCCCCTTAGTGGGTGGAGTCAGGTGTCATATTACAAAATGTATTATGCTCTTTTAGAATCAAAACTTTTTATAATCTTGACAAAATACATCTGAGTCTCAAGATTCCATATTTGGTGGTTATTTTGTGATAGAAGTAATATTGACAGAGATATTTAGACATTTGTGACAGAAAAATGCATTAAAAAAATTCAATGGAGTTTTGATGGCACCCGGTGGCTGTTTGTGGTATAACACCCTAAATAAGATCTCTCAGGAACCTCAATTTTTTTTTTATATCAACTTCAAATTTGGAACATAACTTACTTAGACATAAGGCTTTCATTTTGTAGCAATTTTGGATTCAAAAATATTTTGAAAAATATTTATTTTATATATAATAAAATAAAAATGGTACAGTGCATTTTCTTTACAGTAAATTTAAACTTCTTTAACTTTTTGATACTTTTAATATTTTGAAATGATTACACTTCTGCAATAATCTGCAGATTGTCTTCTTAAAAAAGAGTCCAACCTTAGGTCTGTATTCCAAAGCTTCATGAATTATAACAATTTAAGTTTGAATAGTGCACTTTCACATCTATATTCAAAAATGGGGGTGGCACTTAAATGGCTAAAATAACCACTTTCTGTTTTAATGTTTTTAATTTTTTTTTTGTCATGTGATGTTTCCAGCAGCCATTATTCCAGTCTTCAGTGTCACATGATCTTTCAGAAATCATTCTAATATGCTGATTTGCTCAATAAATATTTCTAATTACTATCAATGTTGAAAACAGTTGTGTTGCTTCATATTTTTTTGATTTTTTAGGATTCTTTGATGAATTGAAACTCCAAAAGAACATAATTTATGTGTTTCTGTTTTTTGGGTGATTTTTCTTTACTACCTGGACCAAATTAATCATTTAAATAATATCGAATAGAATGTTTTAAAGGGGCATAAAACTGGGCCCATTTAGAAACCTAAAGGAAAAGTAAAAATCTTGTAAAAACAGATATATGTCAGATTCAAAGGGTCTGCTGAGGGAAAACTGTAATATGGTGAAGACGCACCTCATGCATGGTCAGCAGGTAGTTGAGAATACTTTGAAGCTCATCTTCTTTAACACCTCGGTCCTGATGAATAAAACAAAAAAAGAAAATGCTGAACAATGCTACTTTTGCAATATGCTGTTGCAAAACACCCAGCTGCACTTATAAGCTGCTACTGCCATCGGCATGCTGGCAGACTATGAAATAGAAATAGAAATAAGAAGAAAACACACAAAATAACAATGATTTCAAATTCATTGAGGCTGTTTGTGTTTGCTGAAATTACTGTTCACAGCAAATTTGGGTCCTGACTTTTACAAGCTGTCTCTTATTATTAGGAAAGCAGAGTGAACTGTCTGGTTGTAGCGGTGCTGACGAATGCACACGTTTCCCATTACTGCAAGAGCACAGGCAGCTTGAGAGCTAATTGTTGTTTGCTCGTGCCTTGGCTACCTGACAGATTTCTTGATTTGTTAGCACTGATCTGAACAAGTGTACACTTTTTCCTACGGTCCTATTAGAAAATTGTAAACAGCTGGGGCTGGTGAATGAGATTGAAAACCTGCCAAAGCAACAGCCCTAGAGCTGTTGTTCTCTATACTTTGATAATTTAATACATGTGTATTTGTGACAGGCACACAATTAAAATTAAATTCACTATATCATTCTGAAAGGTTAAAAGTTATATGAATGTATAAGTTTAAGGAAAAGTTTATATCTCAGGTCCTGTAACATAGCCCGCATTTCTTTTAATTTTTTTATCATTTTTAATAAAAATTTTTGCCTTCACTCGTTCATATAACAATGCCTTATAGTGTGACCAAAAATAAATAAATAAATAATAAAAAAAATTTAATTATGTACTGAATATATATAAATTTCTTCCTAAATCGATTTCAACTACTTTACAACAACAAATGTAAACAAGAATTAATAATTATTAATCGTAATTAAAACAATTAGAAAACAATTATTAAAAAAACATTTTATTTTATTTTATTAAAAAAAAAGTTTTATATTGAGCAAGATATGTCAGCTTCCCATTTTTTTTACATTTTACTTTTAATAATTATTTTATAAAATTATAATAAAACAATTAGAAAATAATTATTAAAAAATAAAACTTGCATTTTTTATATATATAAAAAAAAGTTTTATATTGAGCAGGACATTTCAACATCCAAAATATATTTCAATACATTATATTGATGAGCATGGATACATACATTAGGATATCATCTCTCATTAACATTTCTCATGATTTTTCTGTAAAATTCAATGTATTTCTGCAGATATGTTTCTGATATGGCTGATATTATAAGTATTTGCTATGGTCTTGCTATAGTTAATATGGGTGGTAAGATTGAGGACAGATGTCAAGTCATTATATTTGTATTTTTACCTGTATGCATATGCTAAATATTATCCAGTTACACAATATGTGAACACATTAAATGCTGCTCACCTTCAGTATGAGCTGTTTGAGGAAGAGCAGCATGAAGGCTCTGAGGGAGGCGATCTCTTTCTGCGAGGGCCGAGGACCGTCTAGCAACACAAAGTCACAGTAGAACTGTTACAACAAACTGCACTACATCTCAAAAATGTCATGTTTAATGTTTCACAGATATTGGCATTAAATTCATAGCAACAGTGTCAAAGAGTGTCTTGCTCTCAGTCAGTGGAGAGCCACTTCTGGCAGTCGAGAAGAGCTTAACAGAGGTCAGAGTTCTCAGAAGAAAAGCCTTATTAACTCCAGACGGGAAGACAGCGAGTGTTCAACAGGCCACAGTTAATTTCAGCAACATCTGCGATGGTCTCTCATCCTCCTAGAGCTCCTTTTGAGCACATTGTGCATGTGTGACAGCTTTTCATTTGCTGTTTTACTGCGAATGGTCTAAGCATTGATATAAAATGAAACACAAATTGATTAGCTGTCATATGCACAGATTCATCTCAGGAGGTCTGCTCATCACCAATCATTCGTTACTACACTGTCTGAAGTGATCAACTCCGCTTCATTTAACATGTCTCTTTCCCTATTCATTGATAGCAGCGACCAGCAATTTTTAGAAAAGTGACATGTCTCTAAAGGTTTCATTCATCAAGAATTGTGAAGCATAATTTTAAGCAACTGGAGCTGTTTTTCCCTTTACCTCAAAATAAAGATCAACATATCCAGATTTTATTTCACTATATATTTCTGAATACATTAAGGCAGTCCAGTCACTCATTATAAAAATTCAGCTAAATATTTATTGAATATTAAATAATCCAAACATTCATTAAATATATTAAATGTAAGTTTTTTTGTTTTCATCCTAGTTTTTGTCTTTTGACAAAAGTATGCTTTACATTTAGCTAATATTATCATAATGATTTTAGTGTTTTACTCTTTTTAAACTATTTTAGTTGGCAACTATGTGCAAAATGACTAAATAAAAAAATTACAGCACAGCAAATGTTCAACCAAACAAATTTTCAATTTGAATACTGTAAAAACATGTTAACTTAAACATGTATTAAGTTTGGCAAAATACATGTCCTGAAAACATCCTAAAAGCCCTTAAAACAATAGATGAATATAAGTATTGTCACAATTTTTTTTTTTTTTCAAATTTTAGAGACTGTTTACAATATTGCAGCATGTTTCCAATGAGACTGACACATCTAGAATGTAATTCTGTGTATAAGCTTCATTGTCTGTGCAATCGTAATACTGTTTGTGTTGTAGATGCAGCTGATTAATATCATTTGCATAAAATGCATTTGCGTGAACTAATTAACTCACTAGTAAAGCGATTTTAATCAGTTTACCAGGGCTCAGCTCTTCCAGCTCAAACAGGTTTTAATTAGTCAAAATACATCTTTCTGCACTGCCTTCAATGTCGATCACGAAAGAACAGCAGTAAACATCTTCATCAATCATTTCATTGACAAGATTAGTATTGCTTTTATTTAACAGATTGTCTAGTTTAGTTTAAGAGTCTGCAATTGATCATCCATTGTCTTCATCCTTCATTCAATGTGATCATTTTTAAAGCAAGCACTTTTTAAAGTAAGATCATGGGATGTTACCTTCCCAGTCAATACGTTGAGTGATTATATAAAGCACGCATTTTTCTCGAAATACTTAATCATTATAGATTCCTTAGCCCACATTAATCTGAACTGCCATTATAGTACTAAAACTAATATTAAAACTATTTCAATAGTAAACAGCAAAATCTGCAATCTAAGAGACTTTGGAGCAACTGGCCGTAGATTGGTGCCAAGTTTATCTCCAAATTGAGCAAAACAAGGGGAAAAATGTATTTTTAATTAATTTGTCTGTCTACTGGATCTCATTAGAAGATCAAAGTCATGATTAAAGCAAAACTAAACAGATCAATAGAATGACTGATATCTCTTTTACTTAATAACACTTCTTCCTGTACCATTTAATTGATTGTGAATATGAACACTCACTGCAAACGCTGTCTCTTATTTGCAAAGAATAATGAATCTGGCATGGGGTCAAACAGATAATCAATGAATATGTACTCTCACACTCCCCTACACAGTGCACTATCCTTAAGATCGGCCCAAACAGCAGTATATGTGTAAGCGTCATATCAAAATGGATCTGCAGGACATATACAGAAATGCTATTAAAAACGATCCCTTCAGAGGGTGTAAATATTAAAGGGGTCATATGATGCGATTTCATTTTTTCCTTTCTCTTTGGAGTGTTACAAGCTCTTGGTGCATAAAGAAAATCTGTAAATTTGCAAAGACTAAAGTCTCAAATCCAAAGAGATATTCTTTATAAAAGTTAAGAGTTAACCACGTTCTTTTTAGCAGCATCATATGACCCCTTTAATGCAGGCCACAGTAAATATGCTGTAATTGGGTTTGGAGTCATACTACAGCTTATCTTCTGAAGCCAGGAAAATGGGAAAACGAAGCCAAAAGGAGGAAACTGATTGAGCCCCTGGAGTTTTACACAAAGCTTTAACACAGCAGAACTGGACTTGGGTTTTGACTGACTAAGCATTAACAAAGGTGATTAACTGTGTGCGCTTGAGCATTCAAACACAGACTTTACATAAGTACATGAACACCCAAACATGTCTGAATGCATTCATAATGCAACATAAATGTGTTTCACACTTCCACAGTGGATCCTCTGCAGTGAATGGGTGCCGTCAGAATGAGAGTCCAGACAGCTGATAAAAACATCACAATAATTCACACGACTCCAGTCCATCAATTAACGTTGTGTGAAGTGAAAAGCTGTGTCGTTGTAGAAAAAATATCCATCGTTTTTAACTTTAATCATTCGCTTCTTACCAAAATACCATAATCCGTAATGACACTTTCTTCAATTAAAAAGTCCATCTCTCCTGATTCAGACAAGATAACTTTTTCACTAAAGAAAACAAAATTATGAATAGAGGACTCTTATTTTTAGTTGGACAAACGAGTTTGAAGTTAAAAGCATGATGCATTTGTTTCTTACAAACACAACTTTTCATTTCATAAGACGTTAACTGATTGACTGGAGTGGTGTGGATTACTTGTGGATTATTGTAATGCTTTTATGGACTCTCATTCTGACGGCACCCATTCACTGCAGAGGATCCATTGGTGAGCAAGTGATGTAATGCTATTAATTCTATAAATTTTCATTATTGGATGAACTATTCCTTTAACATAAACTGTCTCCTTCTACAGTCCATTTTCTCTTTAGAACCAATTGTAGTTACAATCTCGCAGAGCTAATTTAAATTAGTCAATCTATCAACATGTTTACTCAACTAGCTACCCAAACAACAACACGGCAGATTTAATGGTACAGATATCTACAGACAGCTCTATCAGTGTCTTGAGTACTGAGGTTTGTTATATGCAAGAACTAAAGTTAAGTATGCACAAAAGGACTGTTCGCTTGTGTGCCTGATGATTCTTGAGGGAGTCTTTCTTCAAGACACTGTTGAGGAAAGACTGTCTGTGCTGTTGAAAACAATAGGCAGGAGTGATGCATGACTTTAATTTGTGAGGTCTTGCTTTTAGAGAGAGAGAGTGTGTGAGAGAGAAAGGTTTGTGGTTAGCAGATGTGACTCCAATGTAAAACAGAACTCTTTGTTGCAGTAATTGAACACTTCATTATGTTATACTGCTTTCTCTATAATCCATTTCTTTGTAGGAAAAGACAAAAAAAGACAAAAAAAAAAAAGACTGCGGCGTTTGACAAATGAAGAATAAATCAGTGTGGACCGCCACAGAGAATTACCTACTTGGCAAGCCAGAGACAAATTATTTTACATACTTTAGGAGAGCTGCTCTAAGACCTCTTCACCTGGAGTGACAGTGAAACATGTTGGAGTGTTTCTTTGTGTGTCACAGGGGTTTGGAGGTTCATGATGGTGTATTAATCTCAGTGCCAGCTGTTCTTCGAGATAAGATAAGTCCTTCATCTTCTGCACTTGTGCGTATGTTTGTGTACACTGTTACATTCTTTAGATATCTATTTTGTTTTTATCATATTTTTGAAATGCATGTGTTGTTTAATGTCAGCCTGAAGAATAAGAAATTCATTATCTGAGTGAAAGTGCTAGCAAATCTGTACTACTTTCTTCAATAATATCATAATTACTGATATTGGTTTTATTTCCACCAAAGAAGATCTGCTTTATGAATGTTTTAAATGAATAACTAATATGTCTAATATACAGTATATATATATATATACAGTATATATATGTATTTGTTAAATGTGAGCCAAAATCATCACAATTAAAAGAACCAAAGACTTAAACTACTTCAGTCTGTGTGCATTGAATTTATTTAATACACGAGTTTCACAATTTGAGTTGAATTACTGAAATAAATGAACTTTTCCACGACATTCTAATTTATTGAGATGCACCTGTATATACACACACACACATATATACATATACATATATATATATATATATATATATATATCAGAAGTGACCAAGTTGATTGTAGAGTCTTGAAAAATAAATAAATAAATAAATAATAAATAAAAATGAAATGAAATTAGTACAACAAAACTTATAATAATTATGTGTCTTTAGCAGCATATTAGAATGATTTCTGAAGGATCATGTGACACTTATGACTGGAGTAAAGGCTGCTGAAAATTCAATTACATTTTAAAATATATTCAAATAGAAAACATTTACATTAGTGTCCTTCCTGTAGTTTTGATTAAATAAATGCATCCTTGCAGAGCAAAAGAGACTTCTTTCAAAAACATTTAAAAAATCTTACTGACCCCCAAAATATACTGCCATAGATGTTGACATAGGTTCATTTGTATTAACTTGTATTAAAAAGGTTTCTGGCACATAAACTCGTGTTATTTACAACATCTTAACCTCCACATGAAACTCTCCATCTGAAAGAATATTTCACTACTTGGCTTCTACATCCATAGACAGCATGAGACAATTTTAATTGCTTTTAAGTGTCTTTCCAGTGCCTGGCATCCTCAAAAACAGCATTGCCACTGACCATTAGGAATAAAAAAGTAAGATTGGACTCTCATTTCAAAACAAAACAAACCATAGTTGGCACGACCAATGCTAGTCACCCGCCATCCCCACTCCCGGTCCACCCCCGCAACAGCCAACTACAGCGATCTGAATCTGTTTGTGTGTGGAATCGAAACAAGGCTCACGGGTCAATAACACAAAAAAGCTTCAGCAAAATCAGTAATCCAATCCACTACTAAGCCAAATTACAAGCGTACCCATTTACTGCTTTGTGAAAAAAACCCTCACCATGCTCTCTAGTTTAGCGGTGAAGGGTTTTCTGCCTATTTTATTGATAGCAAAAGAGAAAAGATGGCAAAAACACTGGAGAGAAGCAAATCATGACAATCTGTGAAGATTTGCTATTACTATAGATAATTAGTTACTCTTTCTTCAGGCTCACATGAAACACACTAGAATCATTTCAGATTGTGATAAAGACCAATTGGATATCTAACAAACATAACACAGTAATCACACACACTTACTATTGAAGATTATTAAGAATAAAGAAGATGAAAGACTATCTTATCTTGAAAAGCAGCAGGCACAGAGAATAATAGACCATGATGGATCAATGTGAGCTCAACGCGTTCGAAGAACATGTGGTCGATTAATTTCAGCATTTATCTGCAGCTGTTTCTCCCGCGTGTCTCTATAGCACCTCGTCAACAAATTTACAGACAAATACACTACCGATCAACTGTTTGAGATCAGTAAGATTATTATAGTTTTTTTTTATTAATACTTATATTTAACAAGGACACATTTAAACTGATCAAAAAACTGAAAATACATTTATAATGTTACAAAGATTTTATTATATTTCAAATGAATGCTTCTTTTGAACTTTCAATTAGACGTTTGATAAAATGTTCTTTTGAACTTTCTAACTTTGAAAACAAGTTTGAAAATCACGTTTTCCACAAAATTATTAAGCAGCACACCTATTTTTAACATTGATTGTAATAAGAAATGTTTCTTGAGCATCAAATTAGCATATTAGAATAATTGCTGAAGGATCATGTGACACTGAAGACTGGAGAAATAGCTGCTGAAAATTCAGCTTTGCCTTAACATGAATAAATAATTTTAAAATATATTAATATAGAAAACATTTATTTTAAATTGTAATCATTTTTCACATTATTACTGCTTTACTGTATTTTTTATTTAATCTTACCAGTCCTAAACGTTTGATTGGAAATGTATGTTAACAACACTTTGTGTGTGTGTGTGTTTGTGTGTGTGTGTGTGTGTGTGTGTGTGTGTGTGTGTGTGTGTGTGTGTGCTAATACATAGCCAATATGCAAGTAATATGCATGCTAAAATGAGAATTAGTCCCTAAACTAAAGTGTTACCAAATGTGTTTGTCAGCTAAAATGAGATAAAAATTAGCAAATATGATGATATTGACTCCATTTAAAGGATTTAAAGGACAAAAGACAACACTTATGACTAAAACAAAAAGCTCTGCATAAATAAGCACTGAATATTCAGAATATTCAAAGTATCCTTGGTGCTAAATGCTAATCTATAACTCTTGACTCTTCATTTAATGCAAATTCAGCTATGGTTACGCTTGGCTAATATTTTGTACAGAATCCAGATCACAAAACCTTGCAGGAGCAGAATAAAAGGAATAATGGAGAACAATTAGATTTCCCAGTCCCACAGTGAATGTGCAAGCATGCTGCGTCTCTGAAATCCTTTTAATCTGTCAGTCTTCTGCTTATTAAAGTCACTGAATGCCATCTTGTCTAACATGAATTCCATACAGCCAATTTATGCAGAATGTTCTCACTAGGCAATTTTTACCTCTCTGTGTTTTAACAAACAACTAAATTGTTCTAAAATGGTCGAGAGCATAAAACATAAACTCCTGACCTCAAAACGAGTGATTTATTCAGAGAATATTTGTGAATTATTCAGAGGACATGAAAGTCTAAAAGATTCTAGCTGTGGGTGCTTTCAACTTCAGCA
>NW_015538055.1:2365016-2368836 GCF_001515605.1 Sinocyclocheilus anshuiensis
TGTGTAGAGGGGATTTGCAGAGATTGCATAGATTAGTGATTTATTTGTCTCATATTCCACTGACACTCATTCATTGCATCTTTCCTCACTCTTTTCCCGTCAGGCCTCCTCCTCTGAGAGTATGGGAAGGTGGCTGGGGGTCTTGCTGGCCGAAACGGGCTCCACAACAGATCCTGCTGCACTGCACTACGATTACATTGACGTCGAAACCACTGCTAATGTCATTCAGCTGGCCAAGCAGTCGTTTTGGTGAGAACCCAGTACTGCTAAAAAATGTTTTATTAGCATGCCAGTAACTTTTTCGGTAACACTTTAGAATAGGGAACACATAGATTTCCCTGAACAGCCTCCTTATTTGCTGCTTATTAATAGTTAGTAAGGTAGTTGTTAAGTTTTGGTATGGGGTATGATAAAGGGATCTAAAATATGGTCATGCAGAATAAGGCATTAATATATGTTTTATAAGTAATATGCTAGTAATATGCATGCTAATAAGCAACTAGTTTACAGTGAGAATTAGTCCCTAATTTAAAGTGTTACCAAATGTGTTTGTCAGCTAAAATGAGATGCAGTTGATGAATTGTTAACTATATTTAAAGGATATTTTTGTCAAAAGACAACACTTATGACTAAAACAAAAAGCTCTGCATAAATAAGCACTGAATATTCAAAAGGAGCCATGTATCCTTGGTGCTAAATGCTAATCTATAACTCTTGACTCTTCATTTAATGCAAATTCAGCTATGGTTACGCTTGGCTAATATTTTGTACAGAATCCAGATCACAAAACCTTGCAGGAGCAGAATAAAAGGAATAATGGAGAACAATTAGATTTCCCAGTCCCACAGTGAATGTGCAAGCATGCTGCGTCTCTGAAATCCTTTTAATCTGTCAGTCTTCTGCTTATTAAAGTCACTGAATGCCATCTTGTCTAACATGAATTCCATACAGCCAATTTATGCAGAATGTTCTCACTAGGCAATTTTTACCTCTCTGTGTTTTAACAAACAACTAAATTGTTCTAAAATGGTCGAGAGCATAAAACATAAACTCCTGACCTCAAAACGAGTGATTTATTCAGAGAATATTTGTGAATTATTCAGAGGACATGAAAGTCTAAAAGATTCTAGCTGTGGGTGCTTTCAACTTCAGCAGGAAATCTTTACAGAGAGGACAGTGGAAGCTGTGGCATGAGGAAAGAGAAACAAAACAGATTAGAAGAGAGGAAAAAGAGAGTGTGCACCTGAAAGTGTGTTATAAGACAGGAAAGAATAGAAAGAAGAGTGAGAGGTACAGTTAAAAGCCATGATCTATGAAAAATGGCAGTAAAGAGGGGTATAAGAGATGAAAAGAAAAGCATATTTTCAGCCATGAAAGGCTAGTTGTGTGCTGCCCAGGGTGAGCCATGTGAAATTCAGCCCACATGGCTACTTCTAGTGTCTATCACAATGTGGAGCTTTCATGGGTTATTACTCCTCTGTGCTCTTTTCTACCTCTGTACAGAGGGTTTAAAACATGCTTGAATGGGCGGGAGAGAGAAATTGTGCCAAATTTCAGGGAAAAGGACCAGCATGAAGCTAGGATTATTCAAAAGTGCTGCTTCTCATCAGGGGTGAAAATCCGGGCCGCTGTCGTCACTCATAATAACTGCGGACATGGCGAGGAGACAGAAAGAGTCCGTGAGAAGCCCTTGTGGGTACATGGGGAGTTCACATAAAACGCTTTTAGTCAAAGTGGAAGATTGACTGAGGTGGAATGCAGGTGGTGTGGTAAAACAGTCAAAGTTTTATGTAATTCAACAATGCTGAGCTACATTAAAAGTCACTCTCAGAAACTGCAGACCGTTAATAAGAACGACCTGCTGAAAAGCTAAACCATGAATTTGATACTGGTGTCCCGACTAGCGTGTTTTATTTTATATTTATTTCATGTTTGCATGTCTGAATATAGTTTAAAATCTTGACTCATGTAATTCTGTTATTTTTGAGCAATAAATATATATTTTAAAAAAATTATAAAATAATAAACAAAATAAATAAATACAATGTATTAATATTTTTAATATTAATATTATTATAAAGTATATAATAAGAATGATATTGAATGGTTAACATGACTGCAAGTAATAGTAAGCATATGGAAGTTAAATATACTGTATGTTTGACCAATTTTTTCTTACAATATATTTGGTCACAGGTTAAATTGGCTGTTTTGTTTTTAAGAAAAATTATACAAAAATCAAATGAATGATTCAAATTAAAATTAAAATGTCACAATTTTCCAAAGTTACTGGTCATGCAATATGTGAGACACCGAAAAACATGTTTTCGGCTATTAAAAATTATTCAACAATAATTAATCAAAATAATGTATCATTTTACATATTTAATAATCATATCTAATAGTTGTCACTCCAATTTTGTGCCTTTACTTATAATGTTTAGGTCTAAAAACATTTGTTTGTTTATTGTTGCTCATTGTATATTATTTACATTCATTTAGATATAATTTATTTAGAATCATTTAGATTTATTTGCATGAAAGTCACAAGTTGCCAGAGTGTGTGTGTGTGTGTGTGTGTGTGTGTACAGACCCAGGCCTTTGGGTGTGATGCCACTGATGTGGGCCGGATTCACAGCCCAGTAGTAATACTTCAGTATGTGCATGATCTGCAGCACAGTCCCCACTCGACGGATGGTGTTGTAGATGGTTGCCGTGCCAATGAACTCTGCTGAGAGGTACGTGTATAGCGAGAGCTGCACCTGAACAACAGAGAAACACACACACACACACACACACACGGTTACAAAAGGTTACAGCTATCTCAGGTAAAAATAAAAATCACTGATGATTACTTTGCATCATCTTTCTGTTGTTTCTAAACTGCATCCCAAGATCCATCATTAAAATTATTTTCTTGTTAGATTTCCATGGGAGCGACACATCTGGCATGGCTAACTCTGCCGCAGAACAGCAGATCCGGTTAATATTTTAGCCGAAAGTCAAAAGGTGCCGTGGTTTGTTTGTGAGCAGCAGGTCAGGCCTGACTAGTGACGTGCTGCAGGAAAACCTTGGAGGACAAAAAACGCTGATGAAGGTACATAACTCATCCAATTACAGGCCCCACATGCCGGCAGACTGGGCTCTCCAGCGAGGACAGGAAGGGATGATGGGAAGGAACGAAGGGAGGATCAAAAACATGATGTAAGTCCATGAACTCTTCTGGCCTGAGGAGAGAACACTGCTGCTGCTGCTTGTGCTGCTCAGTTCATTATCCTCAACTAGTCTCATACTCCCTCTCTCTCTCCTTCTTTCTTTCTTTCTCGTCCTCTCTCTCCTTTTCATGTCTCCTCCTGTTTTTCCTTTTTTTCTCCTACACTTTCCTCCTTCCTTCCATCCTTGCTTCTTTGTATTCATCCATGCAGTATATCCATGTTTTCTTTTCTTTTCTTTTCATCTAGTCATGTTTTTTCTCCTTTACTTTTTCTTCTGTAATTCTCTTACTTTCCCCCTTTTCTACCTTTTGTCCTTCCTACCTTCTTTTTTCCTTCTTTCTTTTCTTCCTCACTTCTTTTCTTTCATTGACTTTATTTTCCCTTTATCTTCCCTCTGTCATCCATATACCCATTTTTCCTTTCTGCCTCTTTTTCTCTTTTGCTTGCTTCCTTCTGCCTCCTTTCCTCTTTTCTTTTTTTTCCAATGCATTCATCTAGCTGTTGACTTTTCTCCTTCCTTCACTTATCTTCATCACTTCTTTCTTTTTGCTTCATTTCCCCCTCTTTCCTTTATCTGTTCAGTTTTCATTTATATATATTTTTTT
>NW_015538055.1:2368907-2384408 GCF_001515605.1 Sinocyclocheilus anshuiensis
TGTCACTCCAATTTTGTGCCTTTACTGCTTCAGAAAAGTAATTAATAGAACACCAAATTGTACCATATTAGTGGATAGTGGCTATAAAAATATTAAATAAAACAAAAAGAATTATTCATATATATTTCATCTAGTCATGTTTTTTCTCCTTTACTTTTTCTTCTGTAATTCTCTTACTTTCCCCCTTTTCTACCTTTTGTCCTTCCTACCTTCTTTTTTCCTTCTTTCTTTTCTTCCTCACTTCTTTTCTTTCATTGACTTTATTTTCCCTTTATCTTCCCTCTGTCATCCATATACCCATTTTTCCTTTCTGCCTCTTTTTCTCTTTTGCTTGCTTCCTTCTGCCTCCTTTCCTCTTTTCTTTTTTTTCCAATGCATTCATCTAGCTGTTGACTTTTCTCCTTCCTTCACTTATCTTCATCACTTCTTTCTTTTTGCTTCATTTCCCCCTCTTTCCTTTATCTGTTCAGTTTTCATTTATATATATTTTTTTACCATTTTTTGTCATTCTCTTAATTTTCCCCTTTTCTACCTTTTGTCCTTCCTACCTTTTTTCTTCCTCACTTTTTTCATTCACTTTTTTCCCTTTCTATATTTCTTCCTTCCATCATCCATATCCATTTTTTCCTTCTGCCTCCTTTACTGTTTCTTTCTTTCTTTCTTTTCATTTCTATTCATCTAGCTGTTGATTTTTTCCCATTCCTTCTCTTATCTTCATTATTTTTTCTGTTTGCTTCCATTTCCTTTTCTTTTATCTGTTCAGTTTTCAGTTTTACAATGTTTCTTTTTTCCTTTCTTTTGTCATTCTCTTTTTTCCCATTTTCTGTCTTTTCTTTTATTCTTTCTTCTTTGTTCCATCATTCATCTATCCATTCTTCTCGTTACTTTCTCTGTTCTACTTTTTCTTTTGCTTATTTCCTTCTCTCTCTCTCTCCCTCCATCCCTCTCTTTCTGCTTTTCTTTCTTTCTGTTATCCATCTCTTTAGAGAAAGAGAGAGAAAACTCCCACTATCTCTCTTCTTTTTGGAGCCATGGCAAGCTTCCAGTGACCAATGGCTTTTGTTTTGATCCCGTATGTGTTTTCGTATCTCCTTTATTTATTCATGACAGTCAGCAGCCGTGCAGAGCAACACATATTAGCAGCACAGAGTTTGGCCTCTTTTAAAAACGCCTCATCCTCTCCTTCGTCGAATTTCTAAAACAATTTTTTTCAAAGCTTGAACGTCACTCTAAATCTACCAGCCATCTGTGACAATACTGCAAACGCTCACAAGTCACTGGATTGTAAATCTTTTTAAAGAAAACTATTACTACTTTTCTTCAAGGCTGTGATTTTCTGGTGAATGAGGTGACAGACTGTGACGTTGTTAATGTCAAAAAATTCTGATGAACAAGAAGCAGTTTAGGAGCAGTAAACAATTTCAGTAAAAAGCTTTCCTTAAACAAAGAAGTGTCTGCTTTTTAGATGACACAACATGAAACTTATTAACCAAGAGAGATTAATTAAAGTCGGGTATTAAAGTCGATATAAAAAGGTGTTAATAACTTATTTTACTTCTACTTAATTTTCAAGTGAAAGAAGATATTCAATGAGAATGCATTGAACAAAATGTTCAATTAAAAAATAAATAGGATGGAACTTGATTTTATGCATCAGGAATTGATTAGGCTGTAAAAATACAAGTGGAGCAGAAGGGTTATCCTAAATCTGTGACGTCGGACAAAAAATCTTCAGACGCAGCGCAAGTTGAGTTTAATTTGTTGTTCTGATGTGAACACTAAAGAGTTAACTCTCTGCCTTATGTTTACTTCAGCAACTATCACCCCGTGGTCATCTGACCAGGTCACTACGGTCTCATGACACCGGTGCCCATCACAGTGTACTCAGATGCTCCTAATTGCTGTCATGTTTCCTCGGGACATACATGAGTATCTTCTGCAAAAGACATGACCTTGCTCACCTTTGTGGGTATGTGAATCCAAATAGCTGCGTTGAACAGGATATGGTCACAGAGTTGTTTGAGAAGAGGCGCACCGTGGGTAAGGCCATTCAGGTATTTGGCGAAAGCGAGGAACTGCTCCAGAACGGCCCTGGTGATGTGCATTCGAGATGCCTGAGAAACAATTATGAGATTTTTGTTTACCAAACCAACCTGTAATTCTCAGTTTCCTTAAAAAAAAAAAAATGAACCAACCAACATCTGAAGCCATCGTTTGACTTTGCAGCTAAACAAAGACTTTAACTTTGTAGCGAGTTTGTGTGTTATTAGTCTCAGCTGGCATCTGAGGTCCAGACAGGTGCATGGTGTGAGACAGGAGTGAGTATAAACGAGACACAAACAGATGGCCGGCTACGTGTGAATGGGACGCAAGGCAGCGGGATCATTCAGGTGTCGTCTAGCTCAGATTTACAGCTGCTGCTGTTAAATGACAAAGTGAGTCTTTTTACTCAAGAGCCGACTTCAGATGGAGCCATGGGTATATTGAGACTATGAAATAAGGACAGTTGTTAATAAGTAAAGCATAAAGCATAATGACACTGGGTTAATTTGTATGACATTGCAATAAACCCATGAACAAGGAGGAATATAATAGCGCTGTTGAACCAGCATTCACCATGGAAATGCTGAAGTGGGCGTTTGTCATTCATCAACCATAATGCACCATTTCTCCTCTGTCCTAGCAAGAGAATTTTGTGCGTGTTTTTTTTTAATTCAGCTCATGCTTACAAAAGCTTGAGTCAAGCAAGGTCATGACAACTCCTTCAGAAAAGTACAAATCTTAATACTCTTATAGCCTTTTAAAGAAAGGAGCAAGTATTTGTGAATTGAGTAAAAGCACAATTTGTCCATTACACATCAAAATCCCTTGAAGTTTTGCAGTTTAAGGTGAGTTTAGTGTTAAAATACATTCTCTTATCCAAATTAATGCACAAGTATAAGACATTCATAAGCTGATTTCCCCAAAGAGTGTAAACAATGTGGTGCTTTAAACATTATTCTGTTTATTTGAGTGGCCCAACATAATAGCTATGGCCTAATCAATGCTCCTGGCCGTAGAACTACCAATTTGTCTGAACAATGGTTGGAGAAAACCTATTTGGAAAAAGTTATTTTTGCAATTCCGTTTTGTGCTGCTAACTGCGCAAAAATTACACACTTCAACTTTAACCAATCTAAATTGTATGTTGGAATAAGAAAAACAAAGAATACAGAGACATCACCTTTTCCAGCAGGTACCCAATCACCAGGAAACCCTTCCCACCAAGCATCTGCTCTTGCATTGCCACTGAGCTCTTGAGTAGCTCGAATAGGAAGGCCAGGAGAGAGGAACTGCACAGAAAACATTTAATTACACAACTATATGGGTAACCACTGCAGATTCAAAATGAAAGACTTGCTGACTAAATATTGATGGAATGAATGGTAAGAACATCCTGTACTTGATATATTGCTTAGGTTATTGGCTGATATTATTATTATAATTTTTTTTTTTCATTTATCCGTATCAGCTAATATTGGATATTTTATTGTGGATTAATTTATATTTAGATTACCTTTGTCGTCATCTAAAACTAACCTAAAGTTAATGTTTAAAAACACTAATATTTAATAACACCGTTAAATGTAATCTTTAACAAATCTCAAAATGAATATTAATTTGGATGCTTAAATTCACTACTGATTTTAATTTAATAGTGTTTTATTTTTTAATTATTTGACATAATAGTATAGAATTTTAATATCTAACATTTACTAGTTATTGGCCATAAAATACAAAAACATTTTTAAAAATACTACCGTTCAAAAATTTGGGGTTGGTAAGATTATTTCATGTTTTTGAAACATTGAAGCATAACAAGGGTGCATTAATTAGATCAAAAACACAGTTAAAACAGATATGATGGAAAATAATATTACAATTTAAACAAAACTGTAATTTATTTCTGTAATGCCAAAGCTGAATTTTTAAATTTTCATTAAAATATGCTATTTGATTAAACATTTCTTATTATTATCGATGTTGAGAACAGATATGCTGCTTAGTATTTTTGAATATTGGGATTTTTTAATGTTTGATTATTTATTTTAATTTTTTTTTCAGGATTTAAAGAGTAGATTAGTCAGCATAAAGAACAACATTTATTTGAAATAATTGACTTCAATCAGTTGAATGCATCCTTACTGAGTAAACGTATTAATTTCATTCAAAAGGTGGAAATGATGTTACTTACCACACTGTGGTCTCCACTTGGCTTTCACTGTGCTGATGGAAATCCAGCTGTGCAAAGAGAGGAAACAGCACCTGGATACCGCCAATGGAGTGAATGGCACTGTGAATGGAGTGTGTAACGATGGCCTTCACATCCTATATAGAAAGAGAAGGAAAAAATCAAATGGATTAAAAAAGTAGTGGTGGATGCATTCAGTAATTTTTTGCCACTGTTAAAACTACTGACTCACATTAAGCACTGACTAATCGCAGCGGAAATGTGTTCATCCAAACAATTAACACTGAATAGCAAACACTGACATTATCTTGTGGTGTTAGCTAAACAATGCAGCATCTGATTAACATTTAGTGACATTACCAACCATTATGTGGTTTATTTAGCACTAAGAAAGTAGAACGCAGTCTTAAAGCATTAAGCAGACATTTACCTGTAGCATTAGAGCGTGAGGCGAATGCACGAATATGGACGGGTTTTCTCTGGGGGAGGACTCCAGGCAGAGCTGAGCGTCTGTGGCTTTGGCGTTGTAAGTGAAGGAATTGCTGTTTGCTAGCTTCCCATCATACAACACTTGCTTATGGTGGTCAGCCAGGTGGATGTCGCTCTCTGATTTAAATTTAAAGGTGCTCTAGGGAGGTAAAAAAATAATGATAAAGGGATGGATTAAAAAGAGAAATATAGACCAATATAGAAAGAAAATCTGGTCTTAATTTGCCTCTAAACAGTGCATAACACAAGTGAGACATGTCAAGTGAGACAAAGGTGAGAGAATTAACCAAATATGACAATGTATATTTAACACGTCTTAAAATAGTACCTCTATGTAAATCGTATTATTCTGTAAGGATTTACAATTCCTAGCATGAAAAGGAGAAGATTCTTTTTATGCAGTGATTAAATCTTATCCAAAGTCGTGGGAGCATGATGAATAATAAATGAGCTTGGTGGCATGAAATAATCATGAAGATGAAGTAGGGGCAATGTGGGAATTCCCCGGCTGAATTATCATTTATGAGGTTGTTTTGTGTGCTGTCAAATCAAAGGCCTGCGGCCCAACACCTGCAGTACATCCCAGGTGATGATGTCATCCAGATGTAACCTGCTCCAGACGTGTGCTAACTGTGTAAATGTGCAGTAAGCAGACAATCCTAACAAGGCATTTTTAGAAAATCACCTGTGTTTTTATCAGCAGACACGCGCTTGATAACACTTGCATGAACAAAAACATTGTTTATAGTTTGTCATGTGACCAGGTAACATATATATGCACATATGAGCATGTCTGAATATCATAATATGCACAATTAAGGGCAGAAAACCTTATTTTCCCCAAAGATACACATTAAAACATGGACTATGTTCAAAATTTAAATCATTTTAATATGCTGATTTGAAACATTTCTTATTATTTTCAATGTTGAAAAGAGTTAAATATTTTACTACATATTTTTGTGGAAATTGTCATAATTTGTTTTTCAGGATTAGAACATACAAAAACAGCATTTATAGGAAAGAGAAATCTTTTATATTATTATTACTGTCTTAACTGTCACTTTTAACCAATCTAATGCATCCTCGCTGAATAAAAAATATTAATTTTGTAAAAAATATTTCTGAATGGTATTTCATATTATTAATAATAAGATTTCATATTAATGGACTATGTTCAAGATTGAACACTAGTGCATCACATACTGCATACTGTGGAGTATATACTTTATTTCTTGCTATATTTGTGTAAAACAACACATAATTCAACAATAAATACTTCAAATAGTTCTGCACCACATTTTTGTTGTCATATGATATATTTCAATCAATTCATTCATTATTTTAGTAAATATAATCTAGGTTACTTGACATTTTTAATCAAATGTTATGTAAAATTGCCATAAATTTTATGTAAAATTAGGTTATACTTTATTTTAAGGTGTCCTTGTTACAGTGTAATTATACATTTAAGTACTGAGTAATATTAATTAACTACATGTACTTACTATATGATTAGGGTTTGGCTTAGGGTTACTTGCATGTAATTATGCATAATTTATTGTTATTATAATAGTAAGTACATGTAACATGTATAACAAAGACATCTTAAAATAAAGTATTACCTAAAATTACCCTAAACTCAAACAAAGACTAAAAATGAGATGTTAACAACTACTGATTTTATTTCCAATTCTGAACAGACATAAACCTCTGCATTCAGAAACGAACTACCTGGCCCTTTATATTCATATTTCATTATCCATGTACTAACTGTGCACCAGTGTCTGTTTAAAGATGTAGGAGGGTGTTTGTAATTAACTTGTTGTCGTTAGATTATTGCCATGTGGATACGGTTTCCAAGGCAATAAAATTGATAAAATTATTTTTTCCGCCCATATTTTTCCATTCACAATCTGTGAGCAAATGAAATATAGCATTATATGCAAACAAGTAATATCTGTTTAGCTGTTGCTTACGTTAGCTTTACTGTTACCTTTATTCTTTTCAAAATGGAGAATAGAAAGAGAAAAAGAAACACATACCAGATTTGCTGGTCTGTATGCTTATTTTGACCTAAAAAGATTCATGTTGTTTGGTTTATTCTGCTTGCTGAACAGAGATAGCGTAAATGTCACCTGTTGCTGGTCAGGTTGCTGCTGCAAACATATGATACAGCGCAAAACAAATCTCAAAATCCATCAGACGGACTGGAAAATAAATACCACAGCATGTTAATGCATGCTGACAGTTTTGCAAAAAAGCTGAAAGCACAGCATCAGAAGAAAATAAACCTGACAGAATGTCGGCGTAACGTCTGATACACTTTTGTCAGAATCTGATGTAATGCTCACATGTTTTCTCATAGTGAGACTTCACAGTAGCAATAGCGCATATGTCTTCCATGACAATAGGGAGAAAGACAAAGAAAGGGACTAGTACCGCTTCAATCCAATATGAAATACAAAACATACACACATATAAATGTTCTTTTTAAAGGGGTCAAAAACTGAGAAATCAAAATTCCCTTGATCTTTTGACAAATAAAAGGTCATCGTACTATAAAAACATCCTGTAAGTTTCAGAACTCAAAACTTTCTTGTTAGTCTAAAAACAGCTTATATTGAAGCCAATCTGCCAAAACCACAGCTTGTGGAATGTGTCGCTCTATGACGTAATAGAGCGGGTAAACCCCGCCTCCGCAGAAGAAGATCGACGCCTGCTTAGACATCACTGCCTGATTAGCTCCGCCCACTGATTCACGCATGTAGTGTAAATAACGAGAGAGGCAAATATGTACTGAGTTTGATATGTACTGAGTATTTATACTTTTTTTAACCTAAATCACAGCAGCGTCCATCCATGAAGGCTGTAGGCTGTCAAACATACACAACTGTTTCAATCATAGCAGTGGGCGTTTACTTCCGAGTCTACAATCTGCCACGCCTATTCAAACAGAGCGTTCTGATGAGGGGGGTCAAAACAGGACAGAAAATAGCCTATTACTGCTAAATTATGATGTATTTTGATGTACAAATTTTGATTATATGTGGACCTCAGAGAACAGTATAAAATAATAAAAAAGGCAGTTCATGACCCTTTCAACTTTATACTCATTAAAAAATCCTGAAAAAAAGTATCATGGTTTCCACATGAGCTCCAAATCAGCATATTAGAAAGATTTCTGAAGGATCATGTGACACTGAAAACTGCTAATCTGAGATCAAACCTGTTCATGCTTCAGTTAAGACAAGACCACAAGTCTGATTGGGGGTTAGTGTTTTTAGGCAGCTGCAACATAGACTGCCTTTTCTGGTGAGTCACGGCAATAATCAGGTCATCTTTAGATCAGTCACATAAATCACAGGAGACTGTGCGTGTCCGGGCAGGTACTCTGCTAAAAGGCTAAGAAGAGCCAACACACTACAGCCAACAGAACAAATAATGGTGTCAGACGTTGAGGGCAGGAAACAGAAGTCACTAAAGACAAGGGTTGAAAACTGGGGGGAAAAAACTACCTAACGAACTAACACGACTTGAGAACAACGAAACCAACCCAATGCAAAGCAAAGAAAAACACAAAACAAAACAAACGAAAGCAAAACAAAAACCGGGGAAAAAATCTAGTTAAGATTTATTGCAACTAACATGACTTGAGACCACCCAAACCAAGCCAAAGCAAAGCCAAAAAAAACAAAACAAGGCAAAACAAAACAATGACTGAATTCAGCAAATCATATGGAATATGTGTTATTCCACATTCATGGTTTCTTTTACAACTATTAAATATACTTGCATGAGCAGGCTCTAATAAAAAATTATTTTTGCACCCTCATTCTGTCATTCGTTCCACAAACACTATTTTAAAGGAGACGGTATTGCTTATAGTGGATCCATCACAATTAAAACCCCATTTTATAGCGTTTTTCATCAAATGGGGGCCAGGCCCTGTAGTCTAGCCCTGCTACATAAACTCTGAAGGCCTCTGCCCTATTACTAGACAAGGTAGATCAGCCCGAAGAGCTGACAGGCAGCCTGATAGCTGGCACTCTGCTGAAATATACAACCCCTTTTCAGATTTCGAGAGACTCCATTCACAGGTTCATCTGAGGTGGGTAATTGCTTTCTCCCCGAAGCAGACAGCTCATTGCTTCTGCCAACCTGCCCGTCACGACGACGTGAGGGGCAGCGCGAACCAGAGGTCTAGAAGCACAATTAATAAGGGAAATGACCAGCCCAAACTGATTAGAGAAAACCCAGTGCAAATGTCTACCAGGTAGTTTAAAACACAAAAGGTAAAAATAAGCAAAGTTATTAGCTTACTTGTCCTTGTAGATTACACAGCCCATAACTAAAACACTACTCTAATGGAGCAAAGACAATAGAGATGGTGAATTTGTAATTAAATTAGCAAAAGCTCATCATTCATAAACAATGGCTTTGAACCAATGTACATTTTGGGATACATATGCTATCCGTTCCATGCATGTGGTTTATTGTTTTAGATAATGAGTCACTAATCAAAGCCTGGTGCTTCAGAGAAAATTACACTTTGCACAATGAGATTGAAAAACTGCTGCGAGTCCTAATTACTAATATGACAGAGCTTCATATTTAATAAGGATACAGCATTGAAAAAAAATAATTCACAGTAACCTGCTCTGTTTACCCCATGGACACAATGAAACGCTAAATCACTTCAAAAGCACCTTGAGAATTAGTGCCAGAAACATGAAAAGGGAAAGAAAGACTATAAACTATCTGGAGCAAGACTTCATTAAGAAGCAGAACTGAGAAACTTTGGACAACAAAAAGAGTAAGGTTCATCAAACAAACGTTTAATAATAAGTCAATATGTAAATGCAGCATTTCACACTAGTGAAATCCAGTTTTGTAACATGGTAGCTGGACAATAATGACCATCTAGAAACCAGCTGAGATTTAGATCTCCAAAACGTGGTTATTTCCTCAGGGTGTTGAAGTCATGTTGGAAAGCACATTAATCAATAACCAAATGTCACCGACAAAGGAATAACATCTCTTGGAGATCAATGGTGACTGTGAAGTGTTGGTGTGTAACAAATCTGATACATACCTTGTATCCTGGGCCTAGTTGATGGATGGCGAATATCTGAGCAGGGTTTAACGCTTCACTGAACACATAGATGGCTCCGAGCTGTCCGCAGAACACTCGGTTGGCGTCTGCCGTCTCAGATGAGCCGAGGAAACATTTGTCATAGCTCTGTGATAAGCACATGAAGAAAACAGCTTGGAGTTCTCCATAACAATCTCTCAAAAGTGAATAGTAGGGGAAAAAAATAAGAGCGCTGGTGTGGAAATATAGTGGATGTCAGTATGCAAACTTCATAATAAGCGAGTAACGGTTCACAGCGTAATTGAGATGTAGCATTACAGATATGTTATTCAGTGCTGAAACTTGCCTATTAGTTTAATCAAAATCGGCACCCAGGAGATCTGAGGTTAAGCACTGCTGGTCCAACCTTTTAATTATCTTACATTGCTTTCAGTGAAGTACAGCAAAACAGAGGCAAAGGTCTGTGTCCTTTATTTTTAATCCAATCGTTGAATCCCCCAGATAATATCTCATAAAAGGTTTGAACTGGCAAAATAAAGTCTGTATTTCAGATTTTCTACATTAGAGTGTTCCATTTTATTAATCGGAATTTTTGTTGTGTGTATTCCAAACATAATTACATTTTGTTATATTTTTTACTCTGGGTAGATTACTTACAAATTGTAGTCGATTGCTGATTTCAATTTACAATTAAAATTGTAGTTAGCAACGTAATCCATTACACATTTTAGTAATATAATCAGACTACTTTTTGATTACTTTTAGATTACTTCTGAATCGATGAAATGTTGAGAAACCACTTCTTAAAACTGAAAGGATTTTCTTAAATCCAGTGGTCGAATGCTGTGTGGCCTCTCAACTTTCTGTGTAATTATAACCAACTTACTAGTGACCGGTCTTTGTGTGAATATTCACAAAACTGGAAGACTTTCTGAATGTATATAAGTGGTAGGTTATTTTAGGAAGGTACATTTAAAATATGAAAAAGAAGAATTAGGGAGAATCAATAAATTATGAACAGTTTACTGATATTGTGTGAATAATATGTAATCATGTAATTAATAAAAAAGTAACTGTAGTCTGATTACAAGTATTTTAAAAGGTAATATAATCTAAGTACTTAATATTTGGAATCTGATTACATAATCCAGATCACATGCAATCAATTACTACCCAGCATGTACATACAGTATATATAGAGAGAGAGAGGGAGACAACCAATATTTCAAAAAAATGTTTTACTATTATTTAAATAACTATTATAATTATTAATATATAAACATATATAAAGGCATATCTAAAATATACATAAAAAACAAACTACTGATTAAGAAAAGGATTTTTGCAGCATGCACTACATGATTGGCTTGATTTGCTGACAGAAATAAACGTCATTTATGTATTCTGAAACTGTGATAAATCAATGCATCTTTCATAGTTTAATTTCACACTGTGCACACAGTGGTGATGATAATACTCTGAGACAACATCCGGCAGCTAAGACTGAGAGAGTGATAACAAAGTGGTCTTACGTCGTTGGTGTTGACGTGCCAAGCCATGTCGCCGTAGGAGACAAGCTGTCCATTTACGTAGCAGCGAATCTCACTGTTCCTCCAGCGGTTGTAGATGTGAACGATGCTAATCATGTACCACTAGAGAAGGAAAAAAGTTATTACATTGTGATTTTGTCAGCATTAAAACAAAATAAACCCTTTTCATTTTATTCTCTTGTACAATCAATGATTTATCAGTGTTTGCTATTCTAGGAAATAGAATTATAGGTTTGCTATAAGGAAATAGATAGATACACTGTCAAGTTGCATTTATACATCATAAAAATTATATAAAAGACTGATAATATAACAGTAATTGAATTACATGCAAATTCCAACAATACTTCTTGATAGCAGACTAATTCAGTAATCATCAAAACCTTTTAAATTAAAGGCTAAATGCTGCAATAGTCTATGAAATCAGGAAGATCAGGAAAAATATAGAATTTCATTTTTTTTTTTAAATAGCAGTATTTTTCTTTCCTGGCACTGGAAGCACACATTTCAACCCAAAACCGTTTTCATGGGCAGCCAGCAGAAGGTCTAATGCAGTCAAATTTGCATTTAGATATAAATAATACATCAGAGGAGAGGAGAGGAGAGGAGAGGAGATGTCAATGTGCCACCACACGAAATAGTCACGATATGGTGCAGTGTTTCAAACACACTCTGGAGTGAAGCTCACACCTTTCAGGACAAGAAGCATGCTGCTTGTTGTATATTTTTAAAGCAACGTAACACGCAACAGAGCTGTTCTTAATCATTTTCTCTTTCATACTAGTTCATTTTTAAAACAACATGACTAACATATCCATTTAGCTATTTTGAAAAATACATACATATATGCATGAACTATGATATTGCCATTCTGCTGCTGCAACCTTTCTGCAGTTTTTTTTATTTTATTTTATCCTCAAAACAAAACCACATTAAAAATCTAATAGAGTTGCTATAAAGCCTGTTACCACTTATATTAAGTCACTAAATCAAAATGTCAAAGCTGTTATTAGGAAGACGAAAAGAAAAAGAAAAACCCTATATAAGTCTAAACCACTGGAGATCAGAAGAATTAAACGGTTCATTTACATGTGCATGATAGAGGAAAATCTGATTAATCCAAAGAACTGCATTTGGCTTCTTAAACTAACAATGAACTGTTGTTTTAATCATGAGTTGGATCACAAGAAGTATGAATCACATCGCTTATCTGCACATTATTCCACTAAACACATGAAAATGAAAACATTCAATTGAATTTCTTAAATTCTGTCTCCCACTAAAGTGCTCATCCCATTTATTTGTTTGTTATAAATTATTTATAATTATTTATTATTATTATTTAAATTTTTATTATTAAGTTTTTAATTTATTTTATTTTGCATTTAACACAAAGTTGCATCATCTTATGTTGCACATCAACTCACAGTTTCACACAATATGCTAATTTGCCCCCATGAATGTACGATTAAACTGTAAGATTTAATTTTGGGAAAGACTTTCACGACCTTGGCAAATCCCTTAAGGCTCAAAAGAGCAAGTTTGAGTAATTAACATTTATAAAGATTACACCAGCTAAGAGCATTAAACATTGAGTAGAAACAAGGAAATCATTTATTAGACAGATGTTTCAAAACTGCAGCAGCTGTGCAGTGATTTCCAAGAGATTTCCCTTCAATTCAACAAAACAAAAACAGAAAATGGCCTCAGTTATCTTATGTCCTGGGGTTTAGTAACAGTTTGTAAACATATTTAGCCCAGTTAACTGGATCATGCATTTTCCGACACAGCTTCGTGATTTTCAATGAGCATCACAGCAAGAAAATTCACAAGTGCATCCACTCAATTCTTACTCCTTCACAGAGAGAGAGAGAGAGAGAGAGAGAGAGAGAGAGAGAGAGAGAGAGAGAGAGAGAGAGAGAAAGCTGGAAATGAAAGCCTACCTTGCGGGGCTGAAAGTCATATTTCACGCAGTGCTGGAAGCCCTTTCCTTTCGACTTCAACGACGTCACAATCAAGCAGTTTCCCACAAAATGTGCCGAGTAGCCAATGCCTTTGCTTGTGCGGAAACTGAAATTGAAAAATTGAAAAATACACAATATATAGCAATTCATAACACATGGATGTGCTATATCTACATCATTTCTTGTTTTAAAAAAAGCTTAAACCAGTCTAAGATGTGATCCTGTGAATCCCAGTTTAGCCTTGAAAAACCACCTAAACTATATATATGTATATAAAAAAAAAACAAAAAAAAAAATTTATACTACCTTACAGTTGGTTTGATGTTTTTTTTTTTCTTGTCCCAGCCTGGTTTTCTATAGGAGTTTTGGACACTTTGGCTGGTCAGACTGGAAAAAGCATCTTTCTGACCAGTTAAACCAGCATAACTCCAGTTTAGCCAAACTAGGAGATCATTTTAAACCAGCTAAGACCATGTTAGACCAGCTACAACCAGCAAACCATCTTAGGCTAGTTTATGATGTTCTACTTCAGCAGGGCAGGGAAAATCCCATCTTAAGCTTTCTAATAACTACTTGTTTTGCTGGCCTCAGCTGGTTTTAAGCTGGTCTACTAGTTTGACCAGACCTGAAAACCAGCTTAGGCTGGTCTACAATGTTTTTAGCACAGTATGTAGGTTTCTTGACATGCATTAACTAGTTTTCTGTTCCAAAACATAGGAGCGAGTAAAGATATCTTACTGTATGTCAAATGTCAAAGACAGTTTTGTGTTCTCTGTTCGCCACAATAGAAGTATTCACCGTCACATACAAGAAAACTAACAGCACAAGAGAGCGTTTTAGTGTCTTCAAGAGCAAAGAATGAGTGTGATTCTCAATGTGAATCAATACTCTGTTTTTCTTTCCGAAACATCTCCTTTTATTCCGAATCTGTATCATGCACAGACTGAACTCTGAGTCTGTGTGAGCGGTCCTGCGCTTGGCAGCTCCAGGCTACAGATCTGGCAACACAACAGCAAGCAGGACCCAGCGCTCGCTCTCAAACGGTAGCTAGTGTTATTAGCATGGCAGCCTTCAACAATGCTGTTTTGTAACCTCCTCACAAAGTCTGGGGCAGTTTCTCAATGCCTGGATCTACATAATGTATGGAGGAACTGAACTCAATATTGTGAACTCAAGAACATTTAAGAAACGCTTTTTTTTTAATGGATGTTGTCCTTCTTTCTCTCTCTCAAAACACACTCACTCCTTCTCCCTCGAGGAACATTTTCCCTCGCTCCTGGAATCCTGGCCAATAAACATGCGTCTGCGCTATTGATCTGAGCTCTAATTACCCACAAGTCTCTACATATGATGCTCTTTTTGCCTGGCTGACATTAAAAACCCAAATTAATGTCTATTTCCACCCTAGTGCCCCTCTGCAGCGATTTTCCAGTGATTCCAGAACATTCTGCCCTGGGTTCAAACACCTATTGGTTTAATCGGCAGAATCTGACCTAATTCCCTTTTATGCTTGCATAATCCACCACATCATCAAAAAACAAAATCCTCTAACAAAGCTCATTATATAAGTGGCAAAGCAGCCAGAACTCTCTCTCTCTCTCTGTGTTAAACACTAAAACAAAGCCACTCAGTTTAATTTACTTACAGAAGCAGGCGCTGAAGGTCATTTTCTTTTCTGCTAAGCAAGTTTTATCTATGAGTTGACAAAGTTATATATAACCGCATTAAAGCGTAGGCTGTGAATGTAAGTCACCAGTAAAGGTAGGGTTTGTCTTTGTCCATGTTGATGTTGTTCAGAGGATCCATGCGGAACCAGGTGTTGAGGGTGAAGCCGTTCTGATAAGGCCATTTAGCAATGGGAGGTAACGCAATCGCCTGGCAAAAAAACAGAGGGCAAAAATGTCTTGTAGTCTGTATATGTTATGTATAAATCTTTTAACATGCTAGACATTTGTTTATATCCATCCAGCGCTTCAAACAAATAAACAATTTATGCCATCAAGTTATTGTTCACAAAATACAAATAGCCAGTCAAACAAATATATGTAAAATAGTCACAAGCACCATATTAGTTTTTAAATGTACTAGTATTGGTCGAAATTGGATATACTGTATATATACACTCTAAAAAATGCTGGGTTGTTTCAACCCAATGTTGGGTCAAATATGGAC
>NW_015538055.1:2384420-2387785 GCF_001515605.1 Sinocyclocheilus anshuiensis
TTTAACCCAACAGTTGGGTTAGTCCATATTTGACCCAACATTGGGTTGAAACAACCCAACATTTGTTAGTGTACATATATAGACATGCACACTCTAATTTTACTTTTAGTTTACTTTTGCTGCACTTAAAGTTATTCTTTAAAAGCACTAAGGATTTAATTAAAAATATAATAAAACTGTTAAATGTAATCCTTATTAAATCTCAAAATAAATGTCAGCATTTGTCAATGTACACTACCATTCAAAAATTGGGTAAGATTTTTCCTTTGTTGAAAGACATTAATACTTTAATCAGCAAGGATGAATTGATCAAAAGTGACAGTGACGACTTAAAGTAAATGCTAAATTGAACTTTCTATTCATTAAAAAATACTGGAAAAATGTCCATAAAAACATTAAGAGGCACCATTGATAATAAGAATTATTATTATTATTATTATTATTATTCCAAATCAGCAGAATGATTTCTGATAGATCATGTAAGACTGGAGTAATAGCTGCTAAAAAAATTCAGCTTTGCCACTGAAATTGAAATTTATAACATACTAAAACAGACAACCGTTCTTTTAAATTGTAATAACATTGCACAGTATTTTTCATCAAATAAATGCAGGCTTGATCAGCTTAAAACAATTCTTTCGAAAGCATTAAAAAAACCTTACCGACTCAAACTTTTGAACGGTTGTCTGCATTATAAATGTGAAATATACATTTATTTGTAGTGGATTGCTTTACATTTTTGTATTTATTTATTTAGACAAAAATTTTTTGTGATTTAATATTGGTTATTTATTAGTTAACCATACTGTGAAAATAACCATTTCAAAACAACTTTTAATTTAACTTCACAACAACTGAGATATGCATTCAAAGGAAATGCAAAAAAGGCTAAAAAGCGGGGGTCACTCACAGCTGCACTTCGGCCAGGGAAGTTAAAGAAAGTGTCTGGTCCGTGTCTCTGTGCCATTTGAGTCAGAACTGAGAGCAGTTTGACTGCATGTCTTGGCTGTGGAAGACAGAAGTACGTGAGAGGTGAGACAAGTGACTTAAGGAAAAACCAAATCACCATAACTAAAATCCCTCAGGACCTTCTCAGCAAGAACTTCTGAAATGTTCAACTTTAAATTTAACGTTTTGCCTCACTAAATCAGTACTGATTTAAGAACATTGATCCAATCTGTCGTATTCTCACCTGTTTTGACAAGATAATGAAAACACATGCTCATCAAAACATTCCATTTTCATGTCTCATAACTAATTGTTTCATTACAGCCCAAGTCCTCGCACGAGTCTCGCTTTTTGACTCCAGAGGGGTACTTCGCTCTATCCAAAAACTGAAAACTATTGTCACAACATCCTCACTGTGGTGTCCGCCAGCACTCGATGTTCAGTCAATATCCCTCACTCGAGAGAACAGTGAATCGATACCTGGGCAGGCCTGATCTGTTCTGCGGTTGATTGCTCTAGAGGTCTAAAAAGGCTCAACGATCTCCAAAAGCGGTGAAGCTAACAACCCCTTGGAGCCCCAGAGCCCTACATGAGTTTTCACTCATTTTCATTGGCTTACCCACAATCCTCCTCCTCCTCTCAGCATGCTGAAGAGCAATTTGAGTTCTTTGACGGTGATACTGTAGCTGGCCAGAACTCCCAGCATATCCACCAGCAAGTCTGTTCATCATGGAGAAAAAAAACAAAAGAAAGACTTTAGATCTGGATTTAGTGAAGTGGGCACAGTGTGCATGTAAAGTTGGATTCCCCAGAGTGCAGGTGTGTGTGCAACATACACAAGATATTATATCATAACACAGCACAAAATAGCAATTTCACATAAAGACATGTGGAAGCATCAAACCATGGCAGACAGACCCCCAGAATTCACCTTTCCTGAGTGTGATGGCATAACTCGGCAGGCCCTTGGAGAACTTCTATCGTTCAATATAACTTAGTTAAACATAAAAAAGGTTTAAATTAACTGTTAAAGTTAATGTTAAATTAAGTGTAAAAAAAAGTATTACATGTGTAGCGTCTGGACCAATCAGACACACCATTTTTCATTTGATTTAACGGCTAAAGTAATGTCTGCTAAAAATCAAGCTTTGTCATCATAAGAATAAAATGCTTTTTCAAATATATTAAAATAAAAAACACTAAAAAACACACGCACACGTCTATGGTTCATAAACAGCACCTACAGTTACACACAACATGAGAATTTATGCTAATTAATGCCATTTTACACTGTAATTTCAAGTTTCATCAAGACTGCTGATGAAACCTTCCGTGAGGCAATTCACAGCCTCTGCCTCTTAGAGGATTTTGATTGTGAAAAATGGCATGTAATGTATGCAGACAGAGGAACATGTTGCCCATGAAATACAGATGGAATGAATCAAAAAATAATAATTCTTCTTCATTCATAAACGGTAACTAAAATTTAATATTACTCTAAACTGCCACTCAATCTCATTACCAGGCGGTGCAACTAATGAGATTTTTCTCTTCTGCCTAAGCCTGATGAATTCCACTGCTGAGAAGATTGTTGTTTAATCCACATTTCTTTCACTCACAGCAATTCACACAGCTCTCAGACGTCTAAAAAAAAAATGGAAATCTGGAAAGAACTTTGCCCATATCTTGCACGTGCTGTTCAAAGCAGAGTGTTACCAAACAACAAGCTTGATTTAATATGCAATAAGGTTAAAATAAATCTCCTTTGCAACAACACAGCTTGATCTCAAATCTTAACCTAAAATACCTATTTTTTTTTTTAAGAAACCAAGCAAAATCACAGTTGAATTTCACAGCCAATGATCACATTTATGTTTGTGATATGGAAACGTTTTGATTGCTACTTCTTTTGGCGTTCAATTTAAATGAATAGCTGACCTGAAAAAAAAAACTGGCATTATTTACTCACAAAAAATAAATAAATACATAAAATTATTAAAAAAATCAAAATACAAAAATATATAAAATAAAAAATTAATAAATGTTATTTTATTTTAAAGTTAAAAATAAAAAATTAAATTAGAATTAAATTAAAAATAAATAAATAAATAATAAAATGCTATTTTATTTTTTTTAAATGCTATTTTATTTTGTTTGTGGTATGGAAACGTTTCGATTACTAATTCTTTTGGAGTTCAATTGAAATGAATAGCCAACCTAAAAACTGTCATTATTTACTCACACTCATGTCCAAAAATGTGATATTTTAAAGAATATTTACATAGATCTTTTTCATACAAAAGCAGTTCAAAATAACAAAACACCATCAAAAAAAGCACCATAAAAGTAGGGATGCACCGAAATGAAAATTCTTGGCCGAAGCCAAACAAAATGAAACACTGGGCCGAAGGCCGAAT
>NW_015538055.1:2387842-2401199 GCF_001515605.1 Sinocyclocheilus anshuiensis
TTTTTCCCCCATTTTGCCAATTTTTTCACCATTGCATAAATTAAATAGCCAAATGTGCTTTTTACTGTTTTGTCTTGCTTTTCAACGAAAAATATTTACTTAACACTGAACATTTTTTAACATTCTAGCAGACATTATACCAATAAAACACAACTTAACTTAAAATTAATAAGTTAGTAAAATAATATTTTTTGGCCATTTTTTAGACCCCCTTCTTGTCTTCGAATCAGGCATGTATTTTTTTTTACCGTACAAATAAATACAGCCTTGCTGAGCAGAAGAGACTTCTTTATCCGTTAATGTCTTTCTAAAACATTAGAAAATATTATAGATCCCAGTCTGAACACTATGTGTAAATGTTACAATAAATGTATTAATAGAGCTGTTGTAATTATTATTTTCATTATTAGTTTCTTTTTTGTAATTATTTTATTTTACAGAACAACAGTAAAATTACAATAATAACATTTATTAATGTTGCTGGAGTTCTTGCTTTTTCTCAGCTTTTATTTTGGCAGAAACACGCAGGAAGACCTCAGTGCATCTTTTTGTTGACAAATGATTCTCATTACGAATTTGGGAAGACGTTTGTTGCACGTATCGCATTGTCGCATGCCTTGTAAAAATTCATAAAAATGTTACTGAGCAGCTGACAAGTAACACGGTTTCAGCGCAGATTTTCCTCGTGCTTTGGACTTTGAACCCTGCCGCTGCGAGCTCGTGCAGCGCTGTTTGAATACATGCAATTCGTGCGTGTATTAGAAAACATAACATTCTGCAGTTTATTTAATTGTTTAAAGGGATAGTTCATCCAAAAATGAAGATTTTATGTTTATCTGCTTACCCCCAGGGCATCCAAGATGTAGGTGACTTTGTTTCTTCAGTAGAACACATATGATGATTTTTAAGTCCAACCGTTGCAGTCTATCAGTCTTATAATGCATGGCAATGGTAACAAAATCTATGAGTACATCTTGGATGCCCTGGGGGTAAGCAGATAAACATCAAATTTTCATTTTTGGATGAACTATCCCTTTAAGGGCATTTCGCGATTTCAATCATCATACAGTAACCTGCAACAATCACCCTTCCTCTTCTCATCGAAGACATGCGATGCAGTACTAAACAGTCTCTCGCTGTCGGTGCTTGTAATATTTTTTGCATTGTTTTCGGACAGCTTTAAATGTTTCCACACTGCCGACATGTTTGCTGCATTAGTGTGCGCCTCTATTCACGTCACGTCATTGTTCGGTACAATTTATTCAGTCGTTTCGCTTATTCGGCCGAACACCGAAAGAGCTTTTTTTTGCTATTTTCGGCCAAATCATTTCAGTTGGCGAACATTCGGTGCATCCCTACATAAAAGTAGTCTTCAGAAGCCATATAAAATGAGCAGACGGATATTTTTCAGTGACAATTTGCAAAATCCTTTTTCTAAAAAAAAAACAAAAAAACAGTATGACTGTTCTGACTGTATTTTTGCACATCTTTCATTTCAGAGCTGTTTAAACATTTTCTGAACCATTTATATAGCTTTGGGGAAATAGAAAGAAATGGGTTTTACAAGAGGTCAATTCTTAAACTCTGGAAGAGGGTCAGGTCGAGACCACTCACCTGCGATCATGTCATCCACAAAGCTCATTTTGAGCAAAAGCCTCTGAATGAGGCCGACCTCAGTGCTGGTCTGCAGGTTGCGGACACTCTTGCGCAGTATGGCGGTAAACATGCTCCAGATTTCCGCCTGGCATGTGACTTCACAGTGTTCCAGCAGCTCCAACATGCAGATGATGGCCTCTGCATCCTGGATGATGAAGTTCATCTCCAGGTCAAACTCACCACCAACCAGCTAGAGGAGAAGAGAAAGAAAGAGAAGGGAAAAGGACAAGGGAAAAAATAGATTAGACTCATTTTAAGTAACAAGAAGGAGTGCTTTCCTTCTAAAGCTTTTAGCATCTGTTTGATGTCAGACAAACACAAGTGAACCAATTGTGCCAACAAATAGCTTAACTAAACTCAAAGAAACCTTGAAAAATCAACAATCAAATCCTTCTAGTCCTCTTCCGGTCATAAACAATAACTATAATCATTTGGGAATTATAAACACCAATCAATATTTGTGTTCTGTGGACTAAGCAAGCATGAAAATAAAGATTTCAAGACTTGTCTCGAGCACATGGGAAGACTTTAGGCACCTTCTTCAGAGAGCAGCGATGCACACATGTGGAAAATAGACCCCTGCTTCTTGAGGATTATTTTACAACATTATCCAGAGTCCACAACTTGTTGTGAATTTTTGTTGCCAGACGGGGATTAACTCTTGTCACGCCTCAGATCCCATAGATCATTGATTCTCAACTGGTGGGTTGTGACAAAAATGGTTTGAGATAGGCCTGGGCGATAAAACGGTATCGATATTTATCGACGGTACACCTTCTTCGATAACAATATAAAAATATTCGATATAGTGCACGATATAGGCACGTGCTATGAGTGATGCAGGCAGCTCACACAAACACGAACACATGCTGAACTGGCCTGTGATGAGGAGATTGTGAATAAAAAAAATTAATATTAGTCGAATTTCAAATTAACATTTGCATTTGAATGTCAGGGAGCGTCATCAGTGGCGTACAAGATGCAGTGATGATGTAAGTGATGTTGTTGCATTTTTATGTTTTGTTAGTCTAGCCCACGAGATGCGCCACTGCTGTGTTATGCATTCAAAATATTAGAGAAATATAGAAGCTCAATGCGGAGAAGATCTTGATTAGGTGAAAACCGAAAACAAGCCATTCACACAGATGCATATTCTGCATTCTGCATATTCTGTGTCTGCATTAGACGGACAAATATGACTGCTGCACTCGCGTCTCACACAAGAGATGTAGCCATGCAAAGTTAAAACAGTTGAAACTTTTAGAAAACACATCGCCAATTTGTGGAGGTTTATTCCCTTTTACTGCGTCTCTTATGTTTTTAAATGCAATCTGCGTGAATGGCGATTCGGCTCTTTGTATTAAGCAATGCATATATACATGATGCTGTTTTGTTCATAATTGTTTATGCAATTTATGAAATTATATTTGATTTATATGAGTTAATTTAGACGTAATGCACGTTTTTTTATAGACAGTTATTTCCTTGCGTTGACAATTTAAATGCGCTGCATTATTTTGCTCATTGCGCCCTCCTGTGGCCTTGGGAGACAAGCCAAACGTTTCCTTAAGACCTATTTAATCTGCATATAAAACATTAGAAATTAGATATTTGTTTAATTTTTATTGTTTGCTTGACTGTTAAAACAAAAAATATTTGTTGTTTGTCTCAATAAATTGGGTTAATTAAAAAATACAGTGGTTAAATGTAAACATTCTTTTGTATTGCTCTTTGTTTTAAAAAGGTTATAAAAAATGTCAATAATTATCGATACCGAACGATATGAAACATTATATCGTTGATACATTTTTTAGCTATATCGCCCAGCCCTAGTTTGAGAGTTGTTCTGATTGTTTGTTGGAGAAGAGGAAGAAAAATGTGCTCATTATACTCAACAATATTATGCCACAAACTTATCTGTTAATTAACGCGAACAAAATCAGACAGATTTATTAATTTAATTCATTAATTATATTAAAAAATTTAAATAAAATAAATAATCAAATTTATTTATTTGTTTAATAAAATTAAATAAAAAAATAAAATGAAATGAAATAAAATAAAATTAAATTAAATATGGGTTCAACTGTTATGACAATAAAAGGTTTGTGGCAATCACAATATGTTCTGTAAAGTGAATTATTGGTTTCCAAGAGCATGAAACCATTAAAACTCAAGAAACATTTAGAAACCAAAACTGTCAATGTTCTAAGTCCTGAAACAAAACAAGCTCTGAACCGCTAGCTTAAATTAACTTGCTATCTTATTGCCCTGCTGTTTTGATTTGACTGACAGTCTACTGTACTCATTTCTCAGCTGAACAGCTGATGGGCGTCATGACAACCACACTTTCTTTTCAGCCTTTATTTGAGGAGTGATTTGCATGGATGTGTTAGAAGAGCTGTACTCTCTAACGGACCAAAACAGCATGACGAGAGGCAGTGGAGGAAGCGATAAACAGTGCCTCATCCCTGGGGGAAAAAAAAGACAAGCGTTTTATTTATGAAAACGTCCATCAGTCAGTTTCCTCAGCCTTTTATAACATCCTAATGTGTGCAATGACTGACAGTAAAGAAGACAGCAGCAACAATTATAGAGTATAGCAATGCACAGCATGTTAAATCAATTATAATAGCATACAAAGACAGTTTGTCACATTAAACATGCATTTGATAAAAGGAAACCTCACATAAACACTTTAAAAGGACCGTACCGTCAGAAGTAGACAGCAGATGACACACAAACTACTACTATCTTCTGTACAACAATGGCACAAATGAGTATTTATTCACCAAAAACAATAGAACAAGGTCCTGCTTTAATGCCAACCTAAATGAATCATTATGACAGGAAGGTATGCAGCATCTGTCTGACTTCCTAAAAACTAATTAGCATGAAGAATGAACAGAAAAAAAAGTGTCTCTGAAGTCTCAGCTGAAAACACATCTGGACCTAAAGCTGAACCCAGTGGCACACCAATAACTGTTTTACTTATAAAAGTTTTATGCTGAGGGGTTCTCAAAAAAAAAAAAAAAAGGCTAAAAACAAGAAAGTGGAAGTTTGAGAGTTAATTAAACTTCACTCTTCGAAGCCCTGGCATAATCGATATACTGAGTTTGATGTCAGGACACAATTTTATACAATAAATATTATTTGTGACCATTGCATATATTTTAGACATAAAAAAGATCAACATAAGCTACACTGCACATCAATTTAGAAATGATCACTGAATTTAGCCCAGTCTGTTTTGATCAAACCTAATTTGCTTTCCAATTTGCAATTAACAATGTCCCACAGTCATTCAACCAAAAGGCAGTTTCACTGTTTTAATAAGATTTACTTCTGTTTTAAAGAAAACTCAGTGAAGAGTAACAGCATATCAATGAGACTCTAGAGAGTTTTTTTTCCCTTCAATTGTAGTCACAGAATCAAGAACAGAATCATAAAAAACGAATTCACTTTTAATGGCTAAAATCAATCTTCTGAATAAGTAAAAATATCCAATTGTCACGCAGCACTGCTCTTCTATTAAAAGAGTGGGATATTTCTTTCTTCCAGTGTGTGCACTGCATGCTTTGTCACCAGCCATTGTTTTTACTAATTAGTACGATGATTACATGATTAATCCTAGTGTTTATCAAGACATAAAATAAAAATTTTCTTAAATGAACAGTGCAGTTCTTGCTTTCTGTAATTGCTAAATTGTGAAATGTATCATTTAACATCTTCACTTTTAATAAGTCATACACCAGAACAAAAAGGACGGAAGCCTGTGCAGAAGTGTTAGCGTGTTGCCAGACAAGGTCTGCTCATTCAACACAGCTTCTCCTTTAATCACAGAGCTCATCCCACTCTAAAGTGAGGTGTTTAATTGCATGCTCAGATCCCGGGAGTAACTTACATCCATTGTGCGACAAGAGGTAAATGAAAGCACAAAATCAAAGATTAGACACTCATGGTAAAAGAAAGCACTCTCTCTCAGACCAAACAGGAATCACTCACAGTGAACAGTTAATCTCTGTTCATTTGCATTGAATTTCAGTGTCTAGATTACCAGTTGAGAGTCGCTACAGCTCAAAACACTCACCTAAAATATTTTGACGCTAATTGAAATATTTAAACGAAACAACCATTTATTTGCTAGAAGTGCAGAAATATTAGGGACATTGGTGCTTGAACTACCTTTACAAATCTGAACCCAAACATATACATTTAAATAATAAAGTATATACACCATTCAAAAGTTTGTGGTGGCGAAGATTTTTTTTAATGTTACAATTACAATTACAATTCTATTTATTTTAATATATTTTAAAATGTAATTTATTGCTACGATGGCAAATCAGAATTTTTAACTGCCATTACTCCAGTCTTCAGTCACATGATCTTTCAGAAATCATTCTAATTTGCTGATTTGGTGCTCAAGAAAGATTTCTTATTATGTACTGTATTTTAAAAACAGCTGTTTAACATTTTTGTGAATACATTTTTTCAGGTTTCTTTGATGAATATAAGGTTCAAAGGAACAGTATTTATTTGAAGTCAAAACCCTTTTTTTAATATTATAAATGTTTTTACTGTCACTTTTGATTCATTTAATGCATCCTTGCTGAATATATGTATTAATTTCTTTCAAAAGTGAATCCTCTACAATTTTCTACAATACTCTACAACACTCTACTCTACAATTTTCAAGTGACAACTCTTGAAAAAGGTACCTTAAAAGAATAGTTCACCCAAAAAATAAACTTTGCTGAAAATTTACTCACCCTCTGGCCATCAATGATATTAATGAGTTTGTTTCTTCATTGAATCAGATTTGGGGAAATTCAGCATTACATTTTGGATAGCCCAAGAGTGAGTAAATTTCAGCACATTTTAATTTCTGGATTTACTATTTCTTTAAACACAATGGCATTGGGAAGTTTTAGTTTACTGGTTCCATTTCAATAGCTAGGAATGCTGAGGGAAGAAATTAGGTAAATATCAGCAGAACCGCTCAATCTAGAATCCGCTGATTTGGCACATTTATGAGCAAAAACTTAACTTTTATGAGCGTTGCTTAAATGATCAGACTTTTTGGAAGCTCACATAAAGGCCACATTGGTATTGGGAGGTGGACTTGAGATACTTTATAGTTTTAGTGCACATTTGGTAAATGCTGAATTAATAACTGCATAAAGTGCAACCAAGGCTGTCATAGTGATTTTTTAAATTATTTTTTAAATATACTGCCCTTTCATACAGATGAATGTCTGTGAAAACTCCTGCTACTTTCGTTTTCAGCCATTCAGGAATACTTGTAGTACCTTACAGCTTTTACAATGTAGTAATCAAACCCTGTTCCCCAGGAACACATGCTAGAATGAATGAATGTGTCATAAACCACCAGCGATATGTAATGGTGCGCAGCTAGCTTGTCTGTACACAAAAGCAGTTGCCGTGACAACATACCCAGACACTTCAAAGTAGCTTTTGGCAAAATGAAAACATTCAATTGGCATGCAAATCATGCATTGGCTCGAAAACATGTATCCGTAAACATGCAGTATGTCATTTAAAGTCTACACATTGTCTGCAGATTGCTTCCAGACTCAATGGAAGTTGTAGAGCTTTTGCTGATGGCATCGCGAGCATAACCTGTCTGTGATCTGATAAGCTCAGCCACAGTAAGATAAGCTATGAATATTTTTGAACATTACATTTGCATGAAGTAATACATTTGCAATATAAAAGCTTAACCTTTTTTTTGATAAGCATGTGAAATATCTGTATTTTGTGGACAATTCATCAACAAAATAGAGACATTTTACTGTTTTTCTATTATTTATTTTAACAGGAAATTACGTAATTAAGTAATGCTTTTTAATGATAATGAGCTTTTAAAAATAATTATTATTAATTAACAACTAATTATTTTAATTCGCCCTCTTTTTCTTAGATGTCATATTTACATTGTTTTCTCTATGGTGGGGATAATTCTACACATATTAAGCCTAAACTATATCGACCACATCACAAAGATGTCGGCTTCAGAAGAACCCAAACAAACCCCTCACTTTAAAATACCAGCATTCCTTTCTCTGAAATGCTTCCCGCTTTCTCATTTCAGAGAAAAATTATCTTGCAGTCTTCAGACCTAGGTTTAGGTTCACTGTAATCTAGGGCTGCACGATTAATCGCATGCGCAATGAGAAAATGACAAAAGGAACAGGACTGCTGCGGCAGTTGGAAACAGTGACGGCATACATGCTAACAAACTGACCTGGCTGGGATTTAAACTAAAGAAATATAAAATATTATTTCAATCCACATTAACTGCTCTCTTTCTCTCTCTCTCTCTCTCTCTATATATATATATACAGTATATATATCATTCAAGAAACACAAAAGGAGAGTCAGGAGAATTTACATGAAAAATTACTTAGACTTCAAATGGCTTAAGGCTTGGAAAATAATCTTAGGTTGAGGGTTATTAGTACAGTATATGATTTTTACCTACTTCTTTAATTGTCCCAGGAACACTAAAACATCATGGATGTGTTTAGCCTGAGCTTGAAAGTGAAAATGGATTTCACGGCCTCAATTTATCTGCAAATAAATCAGCTGATATGCAATTTCACAGGCACCATCAGCATTTACACACCTATAAAGAGCCATTAAAAATGACCACTATATTATAAAGATTGCCCATTAAGCAGCATTAAGTATCTCCGATCTGTAACCAATATTAATTTGCATACATAATATATCAGGGACAGGCTCATGAAATGTTCATAGGAGTTCATGACTGTTAACTTAACAGCTTTGACCATACAGCCTATGAAACGATCCACTCAGGAGCTGATATTTAAAGAACCCTCAGGCCTGGCACAACAGACATGACTGGAGTGAGGAGTTTATGATTAGCAAACATAACGATCAGAGGAGCTTCAATCAGGTCCAGCTATGTCAGCCGGCCAGTTCCATATGCGCTCTCCCGTAGGAGAGAAAAATCACAATTGAGACCTCTTTAATATCTCAATTGTTTCAATGATATTAAATGGAGAGCAAATGAAGGTTTTAGCTGAAGTCTCCTGTTTTGTAGATTCTTCTCCTCTAGAGCTTCAAAAGAGATGAAATCAAATATTGATGTTTCAATATGTGCTCCAAAATGCCAAGATACCAATGTCTACCCTCAAAAATCCTATGCATCAAATCATCTATACTATTATATACACATTAACTTTATTTGTCTATACTCTTAAGGACCATTAGATAACTATAACAATAGCTACATTAGCAGCCACACTCACAGCTGATAAAGTTATGTTTATTATGAGCGTGTGCTGCAGTTTTGTCCTCTACCGTTTTAAATGCTTGAGCTTTTTAAAGTCAAGTGGCTGTCAATTCTTTTATCGTTCATTAGCTGGAAAAAAATCTTTCTGAAAAGTGATTCCAGCAAGGGTTATTATAGTTAACTAAAACTAGAACTGAAACTAAAACCATTTAAAAATAAATAGCTTATTTTAAATAAAATTATATTATATATATATATATATACATATATACCGTTAATTGTGTCCAATGTGTATTAGAGAAAAACATTTGTCATAATGATATCTCTCCCCCCCATTTTAAATTCTTATTCTCCAATGAAAGGTTAAATAAAAGATCAAAATGATTAACAATGCAGATTTATTTTCACAGCCTTCTTTGATCATATTTACCAAGGGTGCCGATAATTCTGACCATGACTGTATATATAATTCAAAATATTAATAAAAACTATAACAGAATCTAGACAATACTAAAATAGCACTGATTACAACAACATCGTTCCTCTACCTTGTTATCGTAAAATTTGAATTAATAGAATTAGAATTTAAATTCTTTTTTTAGCTTTATCGTTATAGTTTGTGTCCTTGGTGTGAACAGGACTTTACTACATGTCAACAATCGTCTCATTTGTGCATATTTCTTCATTTAGGTAATTTTACGAGGAAGAAAAAAGATATGAAAGAACAATCACTAAAAAAAAAAAAAGCTTCCCACCACTTTCTGACTAGTTGGGGTTCAGAGATGCTCGGTTGCCATGGTTATGGGTAGCACAAATCAGACTTTAGCCATTTTTTTCCACTGCACGCTTTCGTCGGCTATGAACACAGTGGAAATAAACAGCGCTGATGTCCTATTTACTGAGAGTTATGGTGAGAGGAGGAAGCAGGCAGCTATAGAGATCTCTCCAGGGAAGAGCAGGTGCTCTATCTATTTTATCATGTATACATTTGTCAAGCAGGATACCAGGAAGGTTGTGTCTTCGCCTGGTTTGAGGTGATAAAAGCGAAAGCGCAAACAGTGCAGCCTGGTTGAATTTTTGCATACCTGAAGCCACTGTTTGATCACATCCAGTGAAGAATAACTCTCCAGGAACACAGGCAAACCTTGCTAGTATGCTAGTATGCTACCTGAAAGGCTGACATGCAGGTTCATGTATTCTGAGATTAAATAAATGCTTAAAAGGAATGAATTCAACAGTATGCAGCTGAGGTGGATGAAAATGTAATGCTGCTTTTGAATGCTGTGATGCCTGTAAATCAAGCGGTTTGCAGAATACAATATTGTATACTATTGTATTGCAATGTATACATAAAAACAAAAGTTTCAATCTACATCAGTGAAACACTGTCATTCCACTTGTCTAGTTTGTGTTCAGGACAGACTGTCAGCACACAGACAGTCAGTCTGTGCATTGAGTTCAGTGATTCTTTCGGCAAGTTAGATCTTTGCAGCAGTAGGTGGGGACAAATGACTGTCCTAATGGGTGAATTATTGAATCATTCATTCAAACGATTCGTTCAAAAATACCGAGTCATTCAGGACCTATATACTGTATATATATATATATATATATATATATATATATATCAAGTTATATTTTCCTACATTTTTTTAAACAAATATTTTAATATTTGGAAAATATCACGAGGACCGTGAACATTATTGGTTGAAGACGCAAATGAATCCATGAATCAGAGTTTTGAATGAATTAAATTAAATTAACTGTTGAACACAAACAAACTGTTTAAGGCCACAAGCGAACTCATTACGAATAAACAGCTGCCAGCTTCGGTTAAAAAAAGAATTCTCTCCCCAGTTAAATGTGCAAAATTCAACTATAAATCATCTTTAGGTTCATTTACTAGAGTGTAAACAGTAACAACGCCACTAACCTATCAGCATTTCCAGTAGTGTGACAGCAGCTGTTTTCAGAAGAAAGTGAAGCATTTCCGGTAATAACCAACATTTCCAGCAAGTAGCAGTGTTGTAGTGTGATAAAACAACATTTTTATGCCATAATATTGCTCATGGAGATTTCTATCGTTGCAAAGCCCAGCTCATTCAAATGAATCGGTTCATTTGAATCGGTTTGTATAAATGAACCAAATCAAAATAGAAATGCACCGACAGTAAGTCTATACGTTTTGGTGGCGAAACGAAGCTTTGTAAACCACCTAGGTTTTTCTCTCAGCTGTATAATAAAAAGGCTCAATACTCGAAACCTTTCAGCAATGAAGCTCCGGACGTCAGGGATCAGGTGGTTTTGGCACAAACGAATCAAGTTCCTATACAGTGAATCAGTGTAAATGAGTGTAGGCTAAATGTGTTGTTTATTTGACACAAGCTTCGGAGTTTCTGTGTCATCAACATCAACATTTTTCTTATAGTTTCTTATAAATATTCAGTTAAAAAGTGCCTTCCATAACATTATACAAAAATTGGTTGTGCCATTTTTTTAGATGCATTAAATCTTAATGTAGTTCACTGCTGTCATTCTAACTGAACTATTTATTCATCCAAAAATACTCACTGTTTTTATACCAGAAAAATAGGTCTCAGCTTAAATTAATGGCTGTAGTTACACCGAATTATGAAAACCTTGAGAAATGAATCATTACACATTTCACCTTTGGTTTCGAACATCATCTAAATGACCACAACAAGATGAAATACAACTTAATAACTGAGTGGGATAAAGTACATCAAAACTCCATTTACCAATGAATGCTGTTTTTCTGCATTTGCCTGATCATAAGAAAACAAATCGGAAAAGAAAGAATGAGAGTGGCATACACCGCAAAGCACATTGCAAGACGTTCTCATGCTCGCTCACCGTGACACAAACTCTCTGGAGAAAAGACTCAGATGGGAAAATTCTGCCTCTCTCTTCTACCTTTGAACTGTCAAAATGTCACAACTATAAAGGTCAAGGGAAAAGACAACTGAGGAAGGAAGAGATCAGATACACAAATTAGTTTATTGTTCCCTCTGCCCCATTCATTCTGGTTAGTTCTCTGCGTGTCACACATCAGGTCCTGTGAGCTCGTGACGTTGAGCTAACTGTCAGATCAGCTCTGTATGAAGAGTCCTGATGGAGTTCTGGTGGAGATGGTTGATATAACTCAGCCGTAAAAAAAAAAACACTTGGGAATCTGTATCACATTTCAAAGGAAATATTATTAATGTCATGTTTCTTTGCTGTGTAAGCATTGATCAAATGTTTTGTGAAAAAAAAAACACTAGTCAACATTTAAACACAAATGTGAGAATTACATCACTTGCTCACCAACAGATCCTCTGCAGTGAATGGGTGCCATCAGAAAAAGCGAGTCCAAACAGCCGATAAAAACCATCACAATAATCCACAATTAATTCACTTGACTCCAGTCCATCAATTAACATCTTGTGAAGCAAAAAGGCTGGTCGAAATACAAGTCCGTAACCCATAATAATAATAAAATAATAATTTGTTAAATTTATATGAACTCTACATTTGTTTGAACCCTCATTCTGACGGCACCCATTCACTGCAGAAGATCTATTGGTGAGCAAGTGATGTAATGCTAAATGTCTTTGTTCTGATGAAGAAACAAACTCATCTACATCTTGGATGGCCTGAGGTTGAGTATATTTTCAGCACATTTTAATTTTTGGGCGAACTATTCCTTTAAACTAAACTGTAAACAGTTGCAACAGTTATTGCTGCAAGAAATCTCAAATACCATTATAAAAAGTGGGCTTTAGCAGAAAATTAAAGTATAAAATATATAAAAGTATAACATATGGCCCTTTTGAATAAATGAAAGCATTGTTAATTAAAAAGTAGAGCCCGACCGATATGGGTTTTTTGGGGCCGATACCGATATTAGGGAGTATCGATATATATCGGCCGATATTCTTTGTGTATATTATAGTACAGTACCAGTCAAAAGTTTGGACACTTTCCCATTCAAGGGTCCAAACATTTGACTGGTACTATATATAGAATACAGTATATACACATAAACAGAATATACAGTGGTGTGAAAAAGTGTTGGCCCCCTTCCTGCTTTCTTATTTTTTTGCATGTTTGTCACACTTTAATGTTTCAGATCATCAAACAAATTTAAATATTAGTAAAACGCACTGTAATGCCCTTTGAATGTAACGTGTATGTTCCCTTGGAACTGGAATCATGGAGGAAGTTCATGTGAAGTACACTTCGCAGGGCACTTACGGTCGAATAAGACGTTTGAATGCTGCTGCCTGAACAAGAGACCTCCTTGCTGAAGTAAAAGTGTTGACTGGTGTCACTATCTCGTGAACGCGCTGGCGGATCTCCACCAAACTCGGGGGATCCCTTCAGCTCGAGGAGCCCTCTCTTTAACCACCCCTACCT
>NW_015538055.1:2401491-2407555 GCF_001515605.1 Sinocyclocheilus anshuiensis
TAACTCCCGAACCCCGGGGGCTATCGACGCGGCGGTGGTCTCATTCGAAAGCGGGCTTCTAGACGTACACTCGATTCGCGTTCGAGAGGCTTCCTCGAGCAGAAGGGATCCCCGAATTTGGTGCGGATTCGCCATGCCGTTACGGAGATATGGCCGTTCAAAGTTTCAATGGTTTTCCATAGACTTAAGTTTTAAAGCGTTTCATCCAGGTCGCCAGTAGCAAACAATGGAGCACGCTCTGCTGGACAAACTAAGTAATTACACCATTTCAATCATTTTATCTGCGTTATATGTTCTGTAAAAAAAATGTCATATCGGCGGCATATTCGCCGATGCCGATATATCGGCGACAGGCTCATATCGGCCGATAATATCAGCAAAACGATATATCGGTCGGGCTCTATTAAAACGAAAATTCGTAATTTTGATGAAGGTTGACTGCTCACAAAGCAAGTTCATAAAAAGACGTCCCCAAAGCCTGTGATGTCACCAGTCAGTAATACTGCTCAATAAATTAAATTCATGAAACCAGACGTTCCTTTGAGCGACTCTTCACAAAGCGCATTCCTTTAAATGTGTTATCTTCAAATCCCTTGATTGATTCGGCTGCTGACAGCACATCAATTTAAACTGAACTCTTTCTGACTCACCGCTCATCATTTGTGGCCAGTCATCAGGTCCTGCACATGAATTCTAGTGGTCTGCATTTCCTATCCTGCTTAGAGCTGCACACATTAGCCTAAGCATTATTACAGCTTGACTGCTTTTCATAAAGAAACTCAGCATGATATGAATGAGTGAGACTGCACACTTTTATGGAGTTGTTTGTTGAGAAAGATTAAACCGTACGCATGAAGTAATTCTGTGTGGTGCTGTAATCACAGACTCGCACAAGCACATAAATTTAGTCTCACACTGTTGGACGCAGAAAGGGAAAGACAAAAGACGAAAGGCCACTAAAGCAAAAGAGTAAATGTTGGTGGAAATAATACGAGACATCATCACAATTTACACAGAGCAAGGTGATTATAACAAAAATATATAAAAACTATAGGCTGTTAATTTAATTTAATAAAAGAAAAATTAGCAAACAGTGAATTTTCTAATAAATAAATAAATACATAAATTATAAGAGAGAAAAAAATGCAATCTTCTAATCTGAAGTGGAAGTATAACTGTGACACCGCCACAAAACAGAGAAATAGTGTTAATTTCAGATATTCAAATCATTTCAAACATTTCTAATAATGTGATGATAATTGTTTATGTTTTTGTTATGGTTATTTAAATCTGTATACTGTTTTGTGGGTGGGGGGAGGGGATATATTAATTTGGAATACAAGGGACTCTTATTGTAAAAGGCCCCTATTTAAGGAAGTGGGAACTAGCGGCCATTTTGGTTTTAAGGTGTTGGCACATGGAGTGATAGGCGGCATGTTCTGAGAGGCTGGCAAACAAAGGTGCTGGGAAATGCCTTGCTCTCACTAGGGCCAGTGCCATGGATTTAAGATCTATCTGGCCATTGACTGGAGGTTTACCTGAATTGGGGGGTTGAGGCCGAAGTTTCAGTGACCAAGTATGTTTTCTTTGTCTGGGATTGTTTGTGGATTACTTTTCCCTTTTTCTTGGAGTATTGCAGGTGGGATCTAGAAATCCCTGAGAAGAGAACGTGGGTGAGACTGATCGAGTTTTTTTCTCCTCTTTTACACCTTCTTTTTTTTTGTGGGGATTATTGTTTTCTTTTTGGACTGTTTCTTTGTTGTGGACTCTAATTGATGGTATTTGGTATATCTGTGCCTTTATAGGACTCATGGACTGATATCAGCACTTGCCTTTTGGACTCAATTTACTTATTTACCTTTCGATATGCTGTTCATTGTGCTGTGGGGTTGAACAATGTTTGCTTGAAGTTTATATGTCTAGTAATACATGCATTTATCACTAAGAGTCTTATGTTTTGCACATGCTTTATTGAATTGATGGTTGGTAAGCTGTTTAAAACAAGATTACCCAAAAAAGAACTCTTTGGTAACAATAAGACTTAAAGTAAGATAAGTTTAATTTGTTACATAACAAATATGTATAGAAACTAAAATGGGCTATACATTTAATAGGCTGTTAATTTAACATCAAAAAGCAATAATTAATTATTTTATTTTATTTAAATTAATTGAATTTAAACAACAATAAATAAATGGGGGGAGGGGTGATCTGAACAGCAAAAGGGATGAAAGAAAAATGTATAGAAACTAGAAAGTCTGTCAATTTATTGCAATTACTTAATAATCAACACACAAAAAAATCTATTTAAATCTGAAATAATTAATTTTCTTTGCCAAACAACAATAAATAAATTTAAATTAAATGTTTTTTTTTTTTATCTGAAGTTGACATTTAAAAAAAAAAATGTCTAAAGAGATTTAGAGTTTTAATTTATCCAACACACTGAGCTGTGGTGCTTATTTCTAGTCCTGTCTCTACTGTTCCTTTAAATTAGAATGGAAAAGCCAAAGAAAATAAATAAAATTAAGTAATAATTCACTGTCAGCTGGCAACAAGACCTGCATCTGGGGAACACAACCTAGAAGCATCAGGACATGTATCCAAGGACATCAAGATGAACCTCAGTTACCTCATTTATCTTATTTCATGAAACAATATTCGTACACCCACATTCTACCATCCCTCGGCACACTGGGATGTCGATCCGCTCCATGAGTTTTGTATATTCCTCCACTATCCGTCGAACAGCAATGAAGTGGCTCTCTGAGACGATTCCGACAGTGCAATTATTTTGATCAAACAGCAAATTATCTCATATGTGCTGAGCTCTCGGTGGCACCACGGGGCTGTTTCTGTTTTATCAGAGAGGAAGAGAGCAGGTACATGTCATGCTGTGAATGCCAATGCAGGAGGAAGTAGAGGAAGGAAGGATGAGGGGAAAAAACTTCTTGGCAGAGGAAGAGGAGGTGCTCTTCGTTAGCCTGAGAGGGGTGGAAAATGAGGTGAAACGTCAAGGTGAATTTGTGGGCATGTGCTCTCACTTTTAGAGATGTGTAATTATCTGAAAAATGGAATGACAAGGAGCTAACGGATGCCTTCACAAAGGTCAAAGACATTTTATACTGAGAGACAAATGTGTGACCTAGGCCACAGGGAAAAGTGTCACTGACATAAAAATGTATTGTGGTTTGGCAAGAAAAATTCCTTATTTTGGGGGAAAAAATAATTAAATATTAAATAAAAGTATTATTTATATTATAATTAATTTTCAGATTAAAATATTACATTTTTATATGATTTAAATTGTTTGACTGACTGATTGATTGATTGTGGCAAAGGAAGTTCCTTATTTCCTACAATTTTTTATGGAATTAAATATTAAATAAAATTATTTATTTTTGTTTTGTTTTTAAAAAAGTAAGTAAATTGACAGCCTATAGTTTCTATACATTTTGATACATCCAGCATGCTCTTCAGATTCATCTATTTCATTTTTATATCATTTCATTTATTTATCATTTCATTTATTTATTGTTTATTTATCATTTATTGTGGTTTGGCAAGAAAACAAAATCCTTATTTCAGAATTAAATAAAATTTTACTTTTACATATATGTTTATAAACATATTGGACACCATCACAAACGTCAAAAGACTTTTTATTCTGACAGACAAATGTGTGACGAGGTCACAAATCCAGAGCTTCCAGAATAAAAATAAAAACAAGATTGGAAGGCGATGGTGTGATTGTGAATGATTTATGATGAAACATAACTCTTTCTGTCCGTCTATTTATCATGTCTAGCTTTGCATGGAAGACAAGAAGCAAATACACAACATACAAACAATAAATAAATAAATCAACAGCTTGCATTTGACAAAGCGGCGCCACTCATTTGAGGTAAAACTGGAACGTAGCCTCAACTGCACCTAGAGAGAACATAGCAGTGCTCTTCCATTTGATATGACTGATAAAAGAGAAGGCAGACACCTGGAGCAGCCTGGTGAGTTCAGCTGACAGACTTCAGCACTACGGACAGCTCAGCTCCCCAAACCTGCCAATGCCTGCAAATCCCAGTGAAATCAAACGCACCACATGTACTCTATTTACCCCATCTGCTGTTTGCTGCTTGAAGTTACCCCTAGCTGCTGTAGGGCACTCACAGACTGCACAGGTACCTTTTATAGACTCTGTAGAGGTAGTTTGGAATCATAATCGAGCTGAGAAAAGCAGCAAAAACATGATTGGATTAAGTATGATGTCAATTTCCATTGCCACAATTTCTGAGAATGGGAAATAGACAGATAAATATTTCCAACACTTACACTGCTGGTCAAAAGTTTTGAATAATTAAGTAAATTTGAAATACGTTTGAAAGAAACACATTTAATGCTCACCAAGGCTGCATTTATGTGATAAAAATGCCATAAAATCAGAAATATTTTGAAACAGTTATTTTACATTATTGCAATGTAAAAGAACTGTTTTCTATTTGAATATATTTTAAAATGTGATTTATTACTGTGATGCGAAGCTGAATTTTTAGTAGTCGCATGGTCCTTTAATCCTTCAGAAATCATTCTAGTATGCAGATTTATTGTTGAATTCATTTACTATAATCCTTTATATTTATATACTATATATGTATGCATGTATATATGTGTATACACATTTGTTTAATTTACATATATATATATATATATATATAATAATCTATATGAATATTAGAATATATTACGATCAATATAATATTAACAGAAATACATTAGGATATGAGAAACTTTCAACATTTAATTACATTTAAAAAGATATTTAAAAATTACTTTAAACTATAATATTTTACTATATTTTTACTGTATATTTGTAAAACTGTGTGTGTGTTTATGACATATTTGACCAGCAGTGTTTATTAATGGAGCTAGTAAAAATGCATGGGAAGCAATTATTCTATTGTATTTATGGAAACATATAGATTCTGCATATAGGAAAATCTGTCAATACCATCTACAAGCTTAAATCGTGGGAGGACTGTATCATGAAAATGAATCCCCTTTCTTTCAGATTTTCACAAAAACTGCTGAGCACAAACTCTTCTGTCTATGGCATGTCTCCAGGTCTAAAATGCTGTGGTGAAAGAGAACAAGAGAGAGGTGCGTGCTTCTGTTAAATGGATTTCTGTGCAAGCGGAGCTTGTTTGCTGTACAGAATCAGTTTCCATTCTTCTTTCTCTTTGACTTGTGCAGCGATGAAACTGTCTTTGCGTGGAAATATGTAATACAATCTTGTAAAATATATAATATAATCTACACTCTAAAAAAGTGCTGGGTTAAAAAGGGACAAACCCAGCTATTGGGTTGTTTTAACACAACTACTGGGTTGTTTTGACCCAGCGGTTGGGTTCAAAACATCCTAACTGCTGGGTCAAAACAACCCAATAGCTGGGTTTGTCCCTTTTTAACCCAGTGCTGGGTTATATTTAACCCAGCATTTTTTAGAGTGTAGTGCATGTATTTTTGCATGTATTTTTGCATGATTAATTATTATATAAAAATAGTACCTATAAGAATATAATAAGGAGAATGAGAGCAATACAAATATAGCTGACTGTAAAAATATGTAATTTTAAAGGGGAGGTCTAATGCTATTTCAAGCATTCTGATATATTTACACTGCTAAAGAGTAGGATTATCATGCTAAACATGACCAAAGCATGCCCCACTCCCCCCCCCCATAAGAAAATTTTGTACATTTTAAAGTTAAATTCATAAATCTGGTGCACTTTGAGAGTTCAAAATTAAGAGCTCCAACACAGGTTCAGTGTGCAAAGTAAAATAAAAAAGCTGGTGAATGTACTTTAAAGGAGACTCAACCCTCTTTTTAGTTGTGATATAGTGTCTCAGTCTCACTGGAGAATTTGGAAGCCAAACAAATTAGAATAAAACAATAATAATAATAATAATAATTTTATATTATTATTCCTATGACAGTTATAGCCATATATTGTAAAACAATTGCACTGTGAAATAAAGGAAACATTTTTTTTTTTCCAGGATTTTTTTT
>NW_015538055.1:2407638-2423184 GCF_001515605.1 Sinocyclocheilus anshuiensis
GCTTGCTGTACCTGTACAGTATTTTCTCTGTGCACGTCTGTTAATAGGCCATGCTTGCAAGAGATAAACCCTTGAGCTTTTATTTTGACGGAAACTTCAGTTGAGCTTTTATTTTGGCGGAAAACTCCAGCTTCTGTGAAAACAGGTTTACAAACATTACTAACTGAATGAAATACTGTAAACATTTGCACAGTATTTTCTCTGTGCACGTCTGTTAATAGGCCATGCTTGCAAGAGATAAACCCTTGAGCTTATATTTTGACGGAAATTTCAGTTGAGCTTTTATTTTGGCGGAAAACTCCAGCTTCTGTGAAAACAGGTTTACAAACATTACTAATTTAATTAAATACTGTAAACAGTTGCCCATTAAAATGTTGAAAATTATGCAAATGTGCATAACTGGTGGCCGTTGCGTTCCCAAACGCGCTAAACTCACAGCACATTCAATAACGGAGTTAACGGAGTCCACTCTGCCAGTCTAGTTAATGAATGGGAAACACTGCTTTCTAAATAAACTTAAAATGAATTTGTTTAAATTCAAAATGTCATTTATGTTATAAGTATAAATATATCTTCGGTTTATTATGAAACTGCGGCGGGACAGATTAGACTGCCACAGTCTAGTTAATGAATGGGAAACACTGTATCTCCTTACAATTTAAAACAAAAACAGTAAAGTTACTGTTTAATTGATATATACAGGGGCAGAGTGGAAGGAGAAAGTATGTATTAGGGAAACCTAATTAACCTAATGGAAATATTCATTATTTTTGCACTCTCATTTGGTGCTGCTGAAATAATACACTTTCACTTTAAATATGCCCGTAAAAGTAATCACTTAAACCTCAAAAAAAAAAAAAAAAAACCTTTTCGTTTTATGAATTCACTCATATCAAAAAGTTTTTTTTTGTAGCTGTAATGGAAAGGTTAAAGAGCTCTAAAGCCATCTGTGGAGATCAAAATTGAACAGCTCCTGTGTGGAAAAGAAGGGACTAAAACGCACGTGAGAGGGGAAGCTGGCTGTGTGAGGAAACGAGTGAGTGCTCCAATATGACACAGCTCCAGACATTAGCATATGTTCACCGAGAGCCAGTCAGTTTGACGAGAGATGTGCAGGTGTGTGTGTGTAGAGAGAGACTGCTTTAGGCTAGGTCAGTCACATTCACTTTATCAGTGTGTCTGATGACATGAAGGTAGCAGACACAGTGCATTGCATTCTGGTATGCATTCATTGTAGCTCAAATAAAATCGGAGGTATTTTTCAAAATGAATTGAAAGTAAAGTGCTCTGAAGCAACTGAAACAGGTAGCCAGATTGATCTCAATTAAACTCTTTTGAGCGTTACAGTTTGGTGAATAGTGAAATAAGGAGATCATGCAGCATACACTGTATCTGTGCCTTCAATTTTACAATGCTCTTTTCCTTGCACTTCCAGTTAAACATGCAGAGTGACCCAGGATTAAAATGCATCTGTTTTTATGACGGATATCAAATGCCTTTCACTTTCTAATGGCTAATTAAGTCCTTTCACAGTTGTCGCAACGCATTAACCTTATTAAGTTCTGAGGCCAATTAATTTAGTCACAGAAATGTGGAGCACATGGAGTACTGGCCTGTGGCCAAACTGAGAGATTTTGAGGACAGTTATGGGACACCAGGTCAATGGCAGTATTAGTTAATCTGTCAAAGAATATACTGGTCTGTATTGAGCAGATCCAGTACAACTTTGTTGGCTCTTTGGTGCCAAATATTTAAATATATGGTGCACAATATTTAAAAATTAGAATCTTAAAAATTATCATATTGACTCACTCAAAACCTATTATTTTCTTTATTTTGATGAAAATACTAAGATATGCTATATCTACCTACAGTATATGCTATAGAAAATAACAGATATATTGAAACAAAAATGGTGTAGGATTTACTTTCAAACATTTTTCACCCAGAAATTGTTCTCACTAAGAATTACAAAAAAGGCTAGTAACACATTAAATTTAACATGAAATTTTGAAGTAGAAAGACTCATACTCTAATAATCGGTTTAATAAAAAAAACAACAACAGTGAATGCCAATGATGCCAAAGCACCATTTATTAATGCATATTCCAAGTCAAAATATGTGGAAATACTAATTCTCAAGACCAATTCTCAATAATATGATTAGGCATATGACGGTATCAAATTTTCATGTTGTGATTCATTGCTAATGCTTTTATCACGGTATATGGTATTATCATAATATTGAAATTTAGTTGCAAAAAAGTGTTATAATAAATTATAACAAGTTTAATTACTTTTTTCTTATAACAAAAAGAAACTGAACATTTAAATACAATAAAGCAATACACAAAAAATGAATAAAGAAAATAATTTCACACAGATTAAAGTGCAAAAGAATTATAAAGACCAATAGGTAACACTTTACAATAAGATCTCATTAGTTAACCTTAGTTAATGCACTAACATTAACAATGAGCAATAGCTACATTTGCTACAGAAGTTATTAATCTTTGTTAAAAAATACAACTGTTAGTTCATCTTAGCTCGAGTTCATTAAATAACACAGTAGCAACTAATGTTAACTAATGGGGCCTTAATGTAAAGTGTGACTGAACAATAAAGAATCAAATCATTTTCAAACAATATCTAGGGCATGTTGTAGTCAGATTAAAATATTAAAAAGTTTGAAAATAAATAGCTTATTAAGTCTAAATATTTAAGAATTTGGTGCTGTGATGAACACCATGAATACAAAAATCTGAATGGCTGTTTAAATTATTTGAATACGTTTCAGAAAGTAGTGCTGAGCAGCTGCTTTGTTTACGGAGTTTCCGAGGTAACGGCTGCATTTCTGCTGTTCAGCGCCACCTGCTGTCAGAGAGTGAATGTGCCTCATGCGCTTCTCATCCGTGCTTGTTTACATGAGAGTGCGAAGCAGTGTTGTGCATTGTGACCAGTTGATGGGAAAAGTATTCTTAAAATGCATTCAAAAAATCGGAATAATTTGTAATAAATAATTATTCATGGTATCCTGACGTCCCCAACGATAACAATATCGTGCAAGTTCATTATCGTGATATACCGCATTACCGAATACCGGCACATGTCTAAATATGATATACAGTGAGATATAATAAGTGAGATATCGCATCTCATTAGTGAGTAAAATACTAAGTGTGATATTAAGATATCTATATTAAGTGTGAGAAAAATACTAGTGTGATAGTCTATTATACAAATTTGATAAAATCATGTTATGTTGCTAATATACTAAAGCCAAAAGTAATTATTAAATTCAAATAATTCAAAATTAATTTTGGTAAATATTTTGATCAAAAGCTCCCCCCCTCCCCCTCTGTAACTGTTGGTAGGTCATATGAATTGCTTGTTCTTTCATGCTTTTTTTGCATGATTTTTGGATGACCTCATTCACTTCTACTATATTGAACAAAGACAGGAAAAAATAAATCCCACAAAATAGCTCTTTTTGTGTCACATAAAAGTGAAAGTCATAGGGGTATGGAATAACATGAGGTTGAGTAAATGATGACAATTTTCATTTTTATTCAACTCTTTTCCATACAACAATTCACGGTAATCATGCCTGTCAAGCTGCAAAAAGGACAAAAAGAAAAACCTTATTAGTGGGAAAAAAGCTATGTGAAGTTCTCCTTTTGTGTTCCACAGAGAAAAAAATTGACTCAGGATTGAGTAACAATATGAGGGGTAGTAAATGATGACAGATATTTCATTTTTAGGTGAGCTACCATTTAATTCTACTAGGTTTTTGTTTAGCTGATGTTCTCATCTAAACGGCTTACACTATTCTTACTGCAGGGGCAACTCCCAGTGGAGCAACCTGAGGTTTAGTGTCTTGCTCAATAGTGATAGTTCATGGATCACACCAGTTCTTTAACCACCAGTCTCCAGCACACACATTCACACACCCGCGCATAACAAATGTGGGCTGCGATAGGTGGCTAAAAACCAAAGAATCCCCATGAGGTTTACCACAAGCCCACTGCAATGCAGACAAACACATTATGTGTGTGTGGGGGGGTAATGGAGAGAGAATAGAGTAAAGAAGGAACAAACAGAACAACAGTGACTGAAAGTGTGTGTAAATCTGGCTGGATTCAGAGTCCCTCAGTGCCACTGCGACACACTATATAGCAGGTATGAGGCGGTGTTAGTATGCAGGTCACACACGCTGCTCAAGTGGAGAGTGGTCCTGCAGTACACACACATACTACGTAGTTGTCTTTCAGCCCAGTCAGTATGGCCTTTACACACCTGTGTTTATGAAAGTGCAAAGCTTCTACAGTCAGAAATGCAGTTCATTACAGCTTCTGCTCAGGTGCTTAAAGCAGGTATTAAAAAGAAAAGGAACAGATTTTCACCATATATTATTATTAGGATATGGTTTTACCATGTCCTGAGCCATAAATGTCATGTGACTAGTCGCTCCAGAGCTGCAAAGTAGTGAACACATAGCCCAATATGCCTACATCCATATAGTAGGTGAAAAACAGTATGTGAACAGAGTAGTATGTCCAAATTCACAGTATTCATAAAAGAAAACAAATTAGGAACTGGTGAACCAAATAATAAAATATGTGTGACCTAAAATGTCTAAAAATGTCATTGGAATTCAATTCAATAAAGATTTTTTTAGAATTAGATTAGGTGTAGTAGCACATATCTAACAGGATCACAATAACCAGTAAAACATTGACATCTTGTACAAAGCTAATGCTGTTTAATAATATGTAAAATAATGAGTATATCCAAGATTTGACAAAGAAACACGTTTTTGAGATTTGACAAAGAAATAACTCTATATAAAAAAATATTTCCCAATTAAAGACAGATACCTATAACATGGCTCAAAATTTTTAATAGAAATCTTTAAAACTTGGGGGAAGAAAAAGGTTTGGGCTCAGTGTTTGTAAAGTGTTTCTTTAAAGAAAAAGCAAAGCCATTAAATTAATGTAGAAAAATAGCAAATTTTGAAAACTAAAAAAAGCTTCAAAACTTGGAAAAAATATTTTACAAAAGGTTTTGGGGCTGAGTTTTTGTATACATAAAAATAAAAAACAAAATAGATTTTCAAATCAACAACAACTAAGAAATAATATGTTAATTAAAACATTAAATAATAATAATAAATATTAAAAAAAAAATTAGTAAACTGGTTTTAAATTGGCATTTTTTAGCAAATAATGCAAATTATTAGGACAACGATTATTCAAAGGTCTTGTAGAAGGTGACGATGAACCTAGAAATTATAGATATGCTTCTTAGACAACAAACATACACTAATAATATTGCACACATTTAAAATTAGTGCCAAAGTGGGAAGTATTTTAAAAAGATGCTTCTAATTGTCTACAATCTGGTGGATTAAGACTTTGCCATTACGTACTTGAGCTAATCAAAAAATAAATAAATAAATAACCTACCTAAGTATCAATTAGTCACATTCACTACTTTTAACTCTTCATTTTTACAACTTTTTGGCACAGTCAAGGTCCATTCTCAGAGTTGCATGGTATGTGTAAAACTATTTTCAAAGTGTCTCAATGCAACAATCCGGAGAAGATCCATGACATGGTCTATATAAATGGTGTTTTATACAATGAATTAGGGCTGCATGATTAATCGAATGCGATTGTTATGCGCAATTTGTTAGTAATGCCGGTTCTGTAATCAGCAGGAAATCTCACCGAGACTGCTGCGGCTCAGCAAAGAGACATGCGTGATTGAATTGAATCTTCTGTTTATTCAGCTGCAGCGATAGGCATTTCCTGGATTACTTCTTCGGGGCATATTTGGATCCGCGGCTCAGCAAAGAGACATGCGTGATTGAATTGAATCTTCTGTTTATACAGCTGCAGCGATAGGCATTTCCTGGATTACTTCTTCGGGGCATATTTGGAGTTTCAGCGCGAGAGCGCCCTCTGGCCTTCGGATGGAGATTTACTGCTGATCACAGAACCGTGCTTCACTGAAAGATACGCATGACAATCGCAGCTTCTGTCGAATCGCGATCTCGATTCCATTTCGATTTATCGTGCAGCCCTACAATGAATGCATCTTTGCGATCTATCTGTGAGGAAGACCAGCTATTACAGCGACACTCAAATTTCCTGCATCTGTGACAAACCTGGCAGATCATCTAACTCACCAGCAGCGACCTCCAAACAGATAAGATCAAAACAAGGGTCAGTTTCTGCCACAAGAGCAGTCACATCAGTATCACAGAGGATATTGTGTGGTTCTAGTATCGCCAAATCCCACTCTGCCTTAACAGCTAGGTTATCAAAGTACTCAATCTAAACAAACAGCCTGAGCAAACATGGAGGATCCGGGTTTACATCACAGAACCAATGCCACATACCACTGAAAACCAAGAAATATGTCTAGAAATTGATATTCTTCAAGCACATTCATGAAATGAATCAAATGCATATTCAAATGCGTTTTAATCTAACATTTTAAGAACAACAGATCAGCTGTGGCGACATTTGTTTGGATATGCATAGAGGAAAGAGTGCACCGTAAATGTTGTCTGCAAATTTGTGATATGAAAATAAGGAAATTGCAGTTTTGAACCCAAGCTGTTGTAATTTTTTATTTTTTTTATTTTGTATCATCACAGCCTCATGGTATCAAATTAAAACAGTAAAACAGTTTATTAGAATTCAAGATTCAGCTTTGCCATCACAGGAATAATTTACATTTTAAAATATATAAATATAGAATTATTTATACTATAATAATATTTCACATTTTCCCCCCATATTTTGCAGCCTTGTTTAACATAGGAGACTTCTTTCAAAACATTTAAAACATCTTAGATACTTGAGATACTACTATAGTTTTTATTAATATTTTGAATCAGTTTTTGTATTTTAAGTTATTGTTTCTTTTATTTCAAGTAACTTTTTTTGGTTTTAGTTTTTGTTTGTTTTCATACTAGTTAACTACAATACCCTGTTTCTCAGCTGTTACACATGCATTACATCTTAGAAAATAACACTTTTGGTAATTAAAGATTGCAGAATTATGGATTTTTGTGGTTTTAAAATGTCCCAACCAATTTTAAAACCAATCCTACGTCTTTGATGCAGTGCCTTCATCCTTGCAATTCCACGTTTTTGTAGCTGCCAATGAGCAGACGCTATCCAAGTGACATACAACCGGCATGCAGTGGGAACAGGTATTAAAGACACTCAACCCAAGGGCATTGACTCATTTGGATTCAAACCAAGAACCCTTTGCTACCTAGTCAAGAATCCAAAACTGCTCAGTTACTTATAGTCTGCCCAAATGTTGCCCATCCCCGCTGGGAGATCTGGCTGTCTCTTCCCAGCTTCCACTTCATCCTTCGCAGATCCAAGCCAGTGGCGCGCAGTGCCGTAAAGCCAATATAATCCCACTTATCTTTGATGTCATCTCTACTTATAGGCCTCATCAAGAGCATTGCACTGCACGCTTCACCAACAGTAGATGAACAGCAAGAGGCGAGAGGGTTTATTCCATTTTCTCACCGTCCTTATAGATATTCCTCAAGTTTCAGAAATAGGTTTCGATTTTGTTCCAGTTTGGAGGGATTTAGAAAGCCTTAAGCTCCAAGCAAAAAGGAACCAGATAGCGTTTACAAATCATTAAGGGTTACAATTTGGAAAATTCAGAGATTAACATCCATTGCGACAACATTTAGAAATAATGCAGAATCGATGATAGCTCTTCAGTTAAAAATTTACTACAATGAATGTGTAAAATGATTCCACAGACGATTGACTCTGGAAAAGTAATAAAGAGGTTCAAATCGTTGAAAAAATAAAAGAAAAAAATCATTCATTATCACCACAGATGGTCCAATCAATAATACAAAAATTGAGATGCAGTCAACAATGAAACCAAACAAAAGCTTGTCATATTTGGATGGAATATGAAAGAGGATTATTTTACTTTATTTCTTATTTATTTAGTCATATTTAGTCATATTACCCCAAAAAATTAAAATCTTTTACTCACCCTCACGATATTCCAAAACCATATTTGTTTATTTTTTTTATAGACCACATGAGAGATGTTTTTAGGGATGAACCCATATTAAAATTCAGATTGATACAGAGAAGCCGATTATTATTTTTATGCATTTACTTGTAGATGGCTGATTATTCTATTATTTTGTTATATACACTACTGTTCGAAGGTTTGGGTCAGTAAGATTTAGTTTTTTAATTAGTACTTTTATTCAGCAAGGATGTATAATTGTAGGATGTATACAATTTCCCTAGAGATTTTGCTAAATGTCAACACACCATAAAAAAGATTAAAAAGGACTATCATAAACGTAAGTATCATAAACGTAGCCTATGTGGCAATCTTCTGAAGCCATATGATAACTTTAAGAAAGCACCCTTTAAAGGGGTCATATGATGCGATTTCAAGTTTTCCTTTCTCTTTGGAGTGTTACAAGCTGTTCATGAATAGATAAGATCCCTGAAGTTGCAAAGACTAAAGTCTCAAAACCAAAGAGATATTCTTTATCAAAGTTAAGACTCTGCCACGCCCCCCTAAAACGGTTCGTTCTAACACGCCCCCAAATATCTACCTCACTATGTGGAAATATTTGCATAATGCCGCCCAAATGTGCACGCAAAGAAAGAAGGTGTGGTTTCAGTAACCGCAGTTAGTGTTGAAGCAGCCATGTCAGGGAAACGCTGTGTGTTTCTAGGCGAAAGCAAAAGCACTTTATTTGACTTTCCGAAAGTAGATGCATTTAGGAATCTTTAAGATTACTTACAACAGAACAGCAATGCATTTTATGGATGACCGTTTCGTGAACCTAGGAGAGGAGGTAATTCTGACTTTGCTATGACAATCAAAATAATGATCTTTAAAAAAGCATCATATGACCCCTTTAAAGGGTTCCCACACCTTGGTTAACTTCAGATTCAAGGACCTTTCAAGGACTTTCCAGGTCCAATACCCTCAAATTCAAGGACTTAATGTGGGGACACATTTCAAGTGAGAGCAAGGTTACATCATGTTACCTTGTAAGATACATTGTTAAAGTTTTCATGTGTCAAACACAACTATGTAAAAAAGCTTTTTTTTTGGCCATATGACAGAGATCTGATATTCTATTTATCGTATTTCTGTTTTGCATAAAACTGAAGAATATTCGGTACATCCTATACTGTATTCTAAAATGATCTGATATTAACTTTTGCATGGATTTTTTTAGAAAGAGCTTAGGCTCATGTAACGAGAAGTTTTAAGATATATGAATATGCGTTTAAGTTTTTCTTGCCTCATGGGTTTACATTATCTTAACAAGCAAAGCAATTCAACATTAATTTTACAGTGTGTCTGTGAAACGTTGAGGTACCATCGTAGTAGTTTTGTGCACGCGTGAACATCATGGCAACGTAAAACACAAAGTACCTCATGCAGGAAATACTTAACGTAATGCGTAAATGCGTGTAACTAACGTATATCAAGCAAGCTAGTATGCATAGGCCACGAAGTGTTGGCGAAATAACACATTAGCGGACCAGAGGGAATAATATTAAATTTTCTCCAGAAAACTTCTTGCACAAAATAAATTCAAGCACTTTCAAGGACCTGTATCTATGTATGTTTATTTTCAAAAACCTTCAAGGGGCTTGAAATTTTTTTTTCAGATTGACAAACTTTCAAGGATTTCAAGGACCCGTGGGAACCCTGCTTTTATGTTCCACTGAAGAAAGGGAGATGGTATTGGTCTTTAACAAGACTAAATTTCATTTTGGGGTGAAGTAGAGACTATCAATGAAAAGCTGTGAGCAGAAAGAACTATACAGTCCAGTGAGTCCAACAACCAATCCTTCGTGACTAAAGCGGGGAAAAAGCTAAACTGTGACTGACACTGCAGGTTAAATGTCCTTCTTAAAGGGACAGTTCACCCAAAAATGAAAACTCAAAACATTTACTCACCCTCATGTTGTTCTGAACCTGTATGACCTTCTTTCTTCTGCAGAACACAAAAGCAGAAATTCTGAAGACTATGTTGGTCAATTCAATTACAATGAATGGAGACTGGGGCTTTTAAGCTTCAGAAAGGACACTACACAGCACCATAAAATTATTGTATGTGTGGACCAAATGGCTTAGTATGAGTAACAGACCATGAATACAAACAAGGTTGGGTTTGGAATGACACAAGAGTGAGTTTTCATTTTTGGGTGAACAAAACTTTAAGAGCAGCCTCATACTTCCAGTTTACTTCAGAGCGATCTTATAGCCTTAAATACAAGGGGGAAGACAATAACGACCTCTCTCTCCCGACTGAGACCACCCTATGAGAGATGCTCAGGCTCCGAACATCCACATACTGCTGGTTCTCAGCGGGCGAGGACAGACGCAGCTTCCTGGCATTCTTCTGCGCTTTCATCTCTCCATCCTGCTCGGCTGCATCTCATTTAAATGTCTGTCATGCTCCCTGTCAGTCGACTGAAAGAAATAATTATCTCCTTAAGCTCATTATACCAGGAACAGCTTTAGCAGCACTTATAGCCCACTGAGCAGCTGTGAGCTAACACTAGGTGAGGCAAATATAAAGCAGGAACCCATTATATGCTTTTCTTTGAGCATACAACGTATATATATATATATATATATATACGTTGTATGTTTTCCTCAGTAAAAGAGCTGAATATTTAAATGAAGCACTCACTGTGCATAGGCTGTTAATTTAAAGGAATAATTCAGGCTGAAAATTACAGTTTGGTTTCATTTGGTTTGAGAGCTACAATGAAGTGAAAGATTAACTTAAATTTGGGCATTTTCCTCACATAAAGCTATTGTATGGTTTCAGAATACACAGAATACAGTGCACAACTTGTTTAAACCATCATTTATTTTATTTTATTATTTTATTTTTATTTTGGAGCTTGTCCCAAGGAACCTTAATTAAATGGAAACAGATGGGCAGGAATATTGTTCATAAAAAAAATTAAAAAAAAACTTAATAAATAATAATACAAGTAATAATAATTTTCATTACTGCATGAACTTTTATAAAATAATTATAATACTGAATATTAGCAGTAATACTAATACACTTTAAAAGTATGCTGTAGAACACTGAGCCTTTATATTACTGTATTAATTGTGATCATCAGTATTCATCAACATTTGGCTTGTTTTATTAATCACAGGCATTATTGTATGTTCAATGGATCCTTGCTGTAGTTAATGGAAAACTCATTTAAATCACATTTACTAGACCTATGAAATAGAACCTCTTTACTCCATTAGTCAATTTAGGCCCACCGAGTATTACAATGGACATTTATTGGCAATAAATAATGAAATAGTTTATTGCAACTTGACAGTTACCTTCCCTTGTGTTCTGATGTACAGTTTGTTTGTCTAGTTTGTTTGTCTAAACATCCTGAGAGGCAAAACTGCACTTTTAAACTAAGAAAAAGTATCTGGAATAATTTATTTAAATAAATAATAGATAAAAAAATAAAAATATATATTTATTGATATTTCCAACCTAAGCTGTGCCATTATTTCTGCATTATTGCGCCATTATTACGTCGCTTCTTGAATGTTTTGCAACACTTTCAAAGTTAAATGCTCACTTTGAAAGTAAAAGAGTTCAGTTTTATCCTAAATAGATGACCGTGATTCTGGCAACATTTGAATATGTTGGTTGTTAAAAGGATAATGCTCTATCGTGTTTGCCACCTACACTAAACCCAACTCTCAGCCTAAGCGATAGTGTTAACAAAAACAACTTCTTGAAGCTACCATGCCATTTTAGCTGGTTTATACAAATCTTTGAGCTCTTTTATCATGTCAGGTTTCACAGAAGCTCTGCATTGGAAGTGCAACACTGTACCAGGTGAGTTACTGAGCAAGTTCACTATGTCAAAAAAGCCATGTTTGGAGCTGCTTATGTAATGCAAACATCAAAATGTATTAGTTTACAAATCATGCACTATGGTAAAAGTGTTTTGAGATTATAACATACAGTAGCATTGTGCAAGGAACCACATGAAAATAAGTCTTTATTAACCAATATTTTCACTATGTAATCATAATCTTTGTGAAAAGGCATAAAAGTTTTTGTTTTACTGCCTCTGGTGTTCATTTCAGTTGGAAACTGCAGTGGAATTTTTTTGTAGAGATACATGTTTGAAATGTGGAGTTTTGTAAAAATGTAGATAGAGACATGTTTTTCCAGTCTAGGTTGGAGATTTTTTAGGATGAACGTCAAGAAAGGTTAATCAGTGTTTATTTTGGTTCTGTACCTTTCTGTAAAACACGGTTTGACACGTGTCCCCTCAGCTAATGTTTCCCGCCCAAGACACCACTCACACCTCAGGCCTTCTGTCCTCTGTGACCTTGACTGAGTAATTACCTTGACTTAGTAATGGCCCCCTACCTGTTCAACCTGTCAGGCGTGCATACATCACTCATCACGCAGACACACAAAACACCTGGCATCACACATTTGAAGGTGCCAAACACACTCACACACATATGCTCTGTTCTAAAAGCTATAGTGAGCTGCCTAAAGACGGAACATTTAGAGAATAATATGTAAACCAAATATTCAGTCAAATACATTTCCTTCGCATAGATGCTAAAACCAAAAAGTACATTCAAAGCTGGTTAATAGGCAGCGATGTAGGCCTACTACAAACGGAAAAGTTTTCCTTTGTATTTTTGAAAAGCTTCATGTACAGACGACAACGTTGTCGAAACAATAAAAATGGCTAAAAACTTTGTATTATACATTCCAGGCCAGTAGTTGGCAATGTCACTTTGTAAAGAAATACTACACGCCTGCACCTATAGACTGAACACATAATATGCATGCGCAAGATGTCACCATTTTCACAAATTAGCATTTTACATGGAGATGATAATGGTATCGTTTAAAAAAATTGCAGTTTGAAACATTTTCATATATAGAATATTTTCAAATATATAAAAATAGGCCAAAACGCATAAAAGGTTTTCTGTTTTATTTGAAAATGCCCCCTCAGTCTAATTACAAATAGATATTAGTTTAGTACATGCTAACATCAAACTCAAATATAACATCAAACTCTACTGAAATCAATTGGGAGTCACATAACCTGTGTGGAAAGCCATCACTGGTGGTGGTTGAGGAGAGACCCACACATGATTGTAAAGCGATTTGGGTGTACAACAATACACAATAAAGCGCTATATAAATGCATCATTCATTCATTCATTCATTCATCTTGGCAACACACAGGTCCCTGCAGTATGTAGAACGTTTCAAATGAGTCACTTTATGATGTACCATCACAGTTAGGATACTGCCTATGTAGACAGTAGGCAGTGTGGTAGTTGATAAGATTTAGGAATACTTGCAATCTTAATGCAATAGTTTGCATTAACTTTAGGCTTGACTATGTAGATTTGCATGGATTTGTACTGAAATTATGCATAAGTATTTCCATTTTCATTTCGAAAGTTAGTTCTCGGACTATAAATAATAATACTAAAACATTTTTAGGATCACATTGTGATGCCAGCATGAAATACTATTCAAATTCAGTTATCCTTTGCAATGCCATCCCCCAATTAATCAAGGACAAAGCGCTAGACTAATGAAAAAGTCAGGCCTTCTGTCCACCATCCCAGCGCTCTGTCCTCTGTGACCTTGACTGAGTAATTACCTTGACTTAGTAATGGCCCCCTACCTGTTCAACCTGTCAGGCGTGCATACATCACTCATCACGCAGACACACAAAACACCTGGCATCACACATTTGAAGGTGCCAAACACACTCACACACATATGCTCTGTTCTAAAAGCTATAGTGAGCTGCCTAAAGACGGAACATTTAGAGAATAATATGTAAACCAAATATTCAGTCAAATACATTTCCTTCGCATAGATGCTAAAACCAAAAAGTACATTCAAAGCTGGTTAATAGGCAGCGATGTAGGCCTACTACAAACGGAAAAGTTTTCCTTTGTATTTTTGAAAAGCTTCATGTACAGACGACAACGTTGTCGAAACAATAAAAATGGCTAAAAACTTTGTATTATACATTCCAGGCCAGTAGTTGGCAATGTCACTTTGTAAAGAAATACTACACGCCTGCACCTATAGACTGAACACATAATATGCATGCGCAAGATGTCACCATTTTCACAAATTAGCATTTTACATGGAGATGATAATGGTATCGTTTAAAAAAATTGCAGTTTGAAACATTTTCATATATAGAATATTTTCAAATATATAAAAATAGGCCAAAACGCATAAAAGGTTTTCTGTTTTATTTGAAAATGCCCCCTCAGTCTAATTACAAATAGATATTAGTTTAGTACATGCTAACATCAAACTCAAATATAACATCAAACTCTACTGAAATCAATTGGGAGTCACATAACCTGTGTGGAAAGCCATCACTGGTGGTGGTTGAGGAGAGACCCACACATGATTGTAAAGCGATTTGGGTGTACAACAATACACAATAAAGCGCTATATAAATGCATCATTCATTCATTCATTCATTCATCTTGGCAACACACAGGTCCCTGCAGTATGTAGAACGTTTCAAATGAGTCACTTTATGATGTACCATCACAGTTAGGATACTGCCTATGTAGACAGTAGGCAGTGTGGTAGTTGATAAGATTTAGGAATACTTGCAATCTTAATGCAATAGTTTGCATTAACTTTAGGCTTGACTATGTAGATTTGCATGGATTTGTACTGAAATTATGCATAAGTATTTCCATTTTCATTTCGAAAGTTAGTTCTCGGACTATAAATAATAATACTAAAACATTTTTAGGATCACATTGTGATGCCAGCATGAAATACTATTCAAATTCAGTTATCCTTTGCAATGCCATCCCCCAATTAATCAAGGACAAAGCGCTAGACTAATGAAAAAGTATTTTATTTAGAGACACAGGTAATGGAAGCTCTCTCCACATATGGTCTCCTCTCCTTCACAGTGGGTTGTCGTGTCCCCACCAGAGAACAACTGAAAGACTTATGAAAAATTCACAGCCAGCCAAGGTGTTCTCAGGTGCACTGACATACACATGCACATCTATTGTCCACAAGACACTCTCACACAACCTTAGCAGTGACAAGCTTCTGTCAAAATCCATGCCCATTTGTAATGCCAAAATGTACTACTGTAACAGTGACAGAAAATTATTTAAAAATTACATAAAAAGGTTTTACAAAACACAAAACATTGTATAAGTGTAAGGAGTTTTATATTGTAAAGGTCAAAATAAACATATAAATATTAAAGGGGTCCTATTATGCTTTTTCACTTTTTCAACTTTAGTTAGTCTGTAATGTTGCTAGTAGTTACAATCATCCGGGTTTAAATCGCGCTCAAATTGAATTGATATTGACGCAATATTTACACTGAAGCTCGCAGGCAGTTATGGTAAGGCATGACATTTCCCGACCAGGCGCCGAGTGCTGCCAATCACAACACACACTGGCCCAGCTAACCAATC
>NW_015538055.1:2423324-2431185 GCF_001515605.1 Sinocyclocheilus anshuiensis
AGAGCCTGTTCTAGTACACCCCCAAAACAAAATCAAGACTTTGTAAAAGAGCATAATAGGACCCCTTTAATATGACTAGAGGTTGAACGGTTCAACTTCTTCACGGTTCGGTTTGTATCACGGTTTTAGAGTCACGGTTTGGGTACGGTTCGGTATGTGCTATGTTTAGGCAAAAACTAATTTGCGCGCGTTCTGAGGCACGGGTTTGCGGCTTCTGATGAGCGCACGCACAAATCTGGCCCTTAAATGTTTAAACTGGCAAAGCTTAAATGAGTTTAGCTTAAACACAGATATCAACGTCTTCTGTTCAGGTCTCACCTGTGCGCGCGCTATCAGCACCCGGGTGATGACGGAATAAATGCTCATATTCCAGCATACGGCATTCGCATTGAACAAGAGTGAATGGTTTGTCCACTTATTTTTTTTTTCATCGCTGTTGTTGTAATGTATTGAGAATCCAGAATGTGCATCCATCAACAGAAACATATATTAGCCGAACCCTGTTTGTTTTACATGTTATTTATAGCAAACCATATTACAGATGCGTTGTCAGATTTAAGTTGAACCGCAGTCCTAGCGTGTGCCGAACCGTGTGTGGAGAACCGTACGGTTCGATTTTTTCCGCAAACCGTACCACCCCTAAATATAACTAATTATAACATTTAACTAATATTAATAATAATATCACATTTAATTACTGATATTTAGGGCTGGGTATCAAGTTCAATACTTTTAGGCAGTGACCGAATTGCGTTCGTCATCGGGGACACATGATTGACATATGAACAGCAAATGAGCTTCCTCTGAGTCATAACAGCGATCGCTGAAGAGAAAACAGACTGAGACGGCGCTGGAAGCAGCTAATAGCTATCAAATCGTGTACATCAGAGGGAAATGAATAGAAATGATGATTCTGTCTGAGCTATGCGTTTTAAAATGAAAACGCACTAGTGTAAACGTAGACTAAAAGTTGTGGAAAAGATCAAAAGTGTGGTTGCATTTCACCAATGCTTGTCTGTCTCCTGAAAAAGCAGGCATGCTAATTTTTTTTTTGAAGAACTGCTGAGTAATTTAAAGATCTTAAGTGTGCAGCACTTTTTTGCACTGAAAACTATTTGAACTTTATTAAAACTATTTGCACTGAATTATTGTGTTGGTTACATTTTGTTCCAAGAAGTTATGCAAGTACATAAAATGTGCCGCTTTTTTTTTTTTTTTTTGAAAGGAACATTTGGGTTAACCATATCTGACAATAACATTTACATTTCAATTAAATATCACAAAAAAAAAAAAGTTTATTAAATGTTACATAACAGGAAATCAGCCGGAGTAGGATCTGAAAATATCTGTGAAATTATAAAGTAACAAACACAATTCATCAAAAGTGAGCTCTTCCATTTAAGAAATAGATACTTGACAGCTGAACTGTCTGGAAATGACAAACTTCCAAGATTCCTGATTGATGGCTCTATTAGGCTTATTTGATCAACAGCGTAATTATTTGCATCAGCAAATCTTGTCAGACCTAATCTAGCAAACTTGTCAAGGTTCTCCTCTTGCTAGTTACCTGAACATGCCGCACAGAATGAATCCTCAAAAGGATGTTGTGCACAAAGCACAAGGCTCCTTTTTGAAATTAATATCTTATGCACAGAGCATTAGTGATAGTCGAGTGCTTCCTAAAGAACGGAAAATTATACATGCTGCAATTTACACCAAATTGTATACTCAATTCTATACATTACAGCTCCTATTCTTCTTTTTGAGAGGCAGGTTTCTCACATGTGCTACAGGCTAGAAAAAAGATTGGTTCCATCTAAAACCCATTTCAATTTCAAGAAATGGAAAATGCTCTTTTGAGACTTTCCTATTTCCTATTTAAATTCTGCTTGAACCTGGACTGGAAAAGAATTAGGCCTGTGGGTTTATTTCCTCAAAGAAATTGACCCTGCTATGTATTAATGCAATGTTAGAATTCCCATTTATGCACTGCAAAGGTGGATGTTACACAACTGAAGTAAATTAAAAAAACAGCTTAGAACATCAACCTTGTTTAAAAAAAAAATAGTTCAAATGAAAATGAAAATCCTGTCAGTAAATGATTACAGAATTGTAATTTTTGTTTGCATTGTAGCTTTAGCAAACTTTTTGAAGCCACATTTTGGCCACTGATAGATGCATCCAGATTTAAAAGGACAATGAATTGCTTAGAGGTCATGCAATCATGTCAAAATAGAACAGAGAGCACAGACTGACAGATGTAACAAAAGAAATGAGACACTGGACTTGTGCTTTCAAAAGCAGCTAACAAAACAGCAAACCTTCACTTCTTTAAAGAGTATAATGAGGGTCAACTTATTTCGTATTGAGACAAAAATGGGCACAGCAGCATGCTGATAATGCTCTGAGAACCCCATTATGCTGAAGATAATTATATGGCTCCACACAATCAGACAGAAAATTATCCCACAAACACTCTCTCTGACTGATTCAGTGTGTTGTGATGAAAAGCTCATTAGGATGCAAAAATACAAACTAAAAAAGTTCAAGTAAATGCAGTTGCTGTGAAAACAACCCCATACATGAAATTTTACTAAAGGTTTGCCTTGATTCTTTTACTGTAATCATTTTTAAATTGTAAAAAAAAAATTTTTGAATATCAGATCTTCATCCCATTTGCCATATAATGTATTTATAATATATAATATTATATAATATATTATTCATATATAAAAAGTAATAATTATGAATAATAATAATACATTTAATTTCAATTTATTATATATAAAGTATTACAGCTTTACTATAAAAAACCTTTTAAATAATAATAATAATTATAAATAAAAATAAAATATTACAAATCATAAAAATACGTAATAACATATATATAAATATTGTTACATCCTATTTGATAAATTGTTTGTGATTTTCTTTACTTGTAAGTTTCTTTGGAACAAAGAAGTCTGCAAAATTATTATTAAATGATTATAAATATCATATTTAATAGTAGATTAGTGAAATAAATGGCTTTTAGAGTCTGGGCAAGTCAGAAACCATTTAAATCATTCAAAAGGGCCCGTTTATTGCATGCTGGGAAAATTAATAGTCATAGAATAGGCTCTTTACATCCACATATTTCCAACTTCCCTTTTCTTCTGTGTCAAAGTCACAGTAACCCGCTCAAAGCAGGTCAGGTTAAACCTAATACAACAGCACCTAATTGAAGGAAAACAATAGCCAGAGGCTTCAACATGTCACCTACCTCACAGACAGAGATTACACATGACCGCTAGACTCCCAGCACTGACAGGGTGGATGGGAGGGGATAATGAATGAGAGAAGGAGACTGAAAAAGCAGTCAGAGGAAGAGAAAAGATCAGGAGATGGACTCTCTCGGCTGTAATGGAGCTCCAGAGCTGTGGTCCCTGAAGACACGAGCATCTGCAAATGTGGGGTTCCATGTTTCACCAAATTATCTGCTTGAACTCATTGACGCAGCATGTGGGAGTTAATTGTGGTTGTGTTGAGGCTGTTTAGATCAGCAAATCCCTTAGCTTCCCTTTAGCTGTCTATTTGGACTAGCCCTGCTCCATTCGTTGGGTTTTGGATGCTGGTGTTCTGACATCTGCAACGAGGCTGTTTTAACTGGTCAAGTGACCCAAAAAACAGACTGGACCAACATGCTGGTCTTTTTTCAACAGGGTCAAATATCTGTCTGTCTATCTGTCTGTCTGTCAGTCATAAATGAATACTGATCTAGAAGGACTATTCTAATCCTCTCCATTTTGCAGAAGCATCTGTCTATATATTGAAAATAGGCAAGGAAAAGTTATTTTAAACAATCTAATTATTTATTTATTTTATTATAAACAGTCTTATTTTTTTCTATTCTGACATTAATATCTTAAATAAACCTGAAAAAATAAAATCTTAAATATTCTTGATAAACTTTAAATATCACTTAGATTTGAACGCCTTTTGGTAGAGATTATTTTAAACAAGGAGTCTTTTTGAGTAGTATTTTTATTATTATTGATGATAAATATTACATATAACTTGATTAAATAGCTTAAATATTTTTGATAAACTTTAAATATCACTTAGATCTTTAAAGGTTTTTTTGCTTGTTTATCTTGAAATGTTTTCCCATGTCTACTTACTTCTAGTGTAAATTTATTGTATATAATTGTTTATGTATTTTTATGCCAGTGCCGAAAAGCAAATTTCATTCTTCGGAAATTAATGGAAAACAAAGAACAGAACAGAATATCTGTACTCAGTTTTAATGGACACAAGAAGTTGTGTATTTTTTATGCCAGTACCAAAAAGAGTTTTTCACTCTTTGGAAATGAATAGAATAGAATAGAATAGAATAGAATAGAAATTAAATGTAGAAATGTAACATTTAAAAAAGATCTCATTTGAATTACAGTATATGCTCAGTGTTTCCACAGTCAGAGAAAACCATGAAAAATATGAGAATTTTGTTCTTTACAAAACTGGAAATGTCATAAAAGTCATGCGTATGTAAATATTTGAAGTTATGATCAACTATAAAGTAATTAAACTGAACCTTGGGAGTACAACCTCTAGAAAATGTTTAGAAATCTTATTCTAAATGACTGGAAAAGCCAGAAAAATTCATTTGGTCAAAAACTGTGGGAACTCTACATGCTGAAGAAGATGCGAAAGACTTCCAATACTCTGCTCTTGTTCGGTCATAAAGCTCTCTCAGCGTGGTCTCCGCTGTCCATCGAGGAACGCAGCGAAGAAAAACCATCAAAGGATGTTCATGGTGTCTGCCGGGCTCAGATAACTCTCCACACATCTTCTCACAGTGACCGCCATTGCCTTTCTCTGACTCTTTACAGCAGTCCTCACTGAGAGAGGACCATCCGCTGGCAGCACACACAGAAAGACAAGGAGAGCAAAACAAAACACAGCCTGTGAGCGTCTGCCTATCCCTGACAACTGGCTACTGTGATAACCCAGCAGGCAAACAGCACACAAGGACTTAAAAAGCCAGGGACAGCGCACGGACTGCAAAGAGCACTCAGGGACGTGACAGTAAAAGCATTAAAGACCCAGGGATAAGTACACTGGATGGCGGCGTACACAAATCTGCCTAGAAAAAGAGACAAATAGTGAGGGAGCACAATACTAATGAGTTTTTAAACACAAAAGCTTTGTGTGTGTTAGCGTCATTATCTCATTCTGAATACTAATATGCAATATTCACTAAAGAACCCAAACTTTTCTGATGCTAAAAGCATGTTGCATTATCATAATGAGCTACACAAATCCCACAAGAATAAGCACATCCTTTTCCCAACAGCTTGGCCTTCTTTCCAGTGTTCAGAGACACGTCTGAGGAGACTGCGTTTGCGAGGACCTGTTGGAACAGAAGTACTCCGAATGCATTACACATCGAGCTGGCTCTAAGCTCAGGCTGTTTGAACATGCTGCTCACTTACTCGTCTGTCAGGGTAGATATATCCCCACTGCTCCCTCGGCACAAACACACAACAGTTATCTCTTTAGGATCCTGCACTGCAATTAACCGTACCCCATTCACCCAGGTGTTTAGGAGAGGGAAAGGACCTGGAAATTAAAGAAACGCCTCTATACTTTCAACCAGATTAACTTGGCTTCTCGCCAGCAGTGTGTTGATAACAATTTAGCTTGTCTAAAAGCTGCCTCAGTAGGCTCTTTAAAAACAACACTGAAATCTATCCATACTGAACGTGGACAGCCAGTCAGGAGGTATTTGAAGTTTAACATACAATTATGAAGAGGAGTATATTAGACCAATAGAAATTGAGGTGGGCTAACCAAATAAAAACCAAGTGACCGATAAAATGTCCCATTTCCTGTTAGAATGATTAGGAAAATTCTCATGAAACCAAATTTTGACTGTTGGGAGGACCCACTAAATTGCTCAAAAGTGAAACATTTATAAATTTAAAAAAAAAAGATTTCTATATAACATCACGTAGTGTTACATTTACCTCAGGAAAGCCATTCAACATCCATAAACTCATCTCTACAGAGGAGAATTTTGATAAATATATGCACTATATTACATATTCATTCAAGAATAAGCACATCCTTTTCCCAACAGCTTGGCCTTCTTTCCAGTGTTCAGAGACACATCTGAGGAGACTGCGTTTGCGAGGACCTGTTGGAACAGAAGTACTCCGAATGCATTACACATCGAGCTGGCTCTAAGCTCAGGCTGTTTGAACATGCTGCTCACTTACTCGTCTGTCAGGGAAGATATATCCCCACTGCTCCCTCGGCACAAACACACAACAGTTATCTCTTTAGGATCCTGCACTGCAATTAACCGTACCCCATTCACCCAGGTGTTTAGGAGAGGGAAAGGACCTGGAAATTAAAGAAACGCCTCTATACTTTCAACCAGATTAACTTGGCTTCTCGCCAGCAGTGTTGATAACAATTTAGCTTGTCTAAAAGCTGCCTCAGTAGGCTCTTTAAAAACAACACTGAAATCTATCCATACTGAACGTGGACAGCCAGTCAGGAGATATTTGAAGTTTAACATACAATTATGAAGAGGAGTATATTAGACCAATAGAAATTGAGGTGGGCTAACCAAATAAAAACCAAGTGACCGATAAAATGTCCCATTTCCTGTTAGAATGATTAGGAAAATTCTCATGAAACCAAATTTTGACTGTTGGGAGGACCCACTAAATTGCTCAAAAGTGAAAGTAAAACATTTATAAATTAAAAAAAAAAAGATTTCTATATAACATCACGTAGTATATTTTGAGAGCATTTTCTCAACCATTGATCCTCTGTCTCAACATCAGGTCAGTACAAGAAATGAAAGACTCTGCCAAACAAAAGACAACAAACAAAAGAAAAGGATGAAACATGGAAAACAAAGAGCAATAGGAAAAATAGCATGTAGATTCAAGAACCAGCAGAACAGCTTGTTAAAGCCACTCGTTATTCCAAACTGGCTTGTAAGTGATGCCAAGGCAACATGTGCGTCTTGCATCCTTCATCCTTCAAGATTCTCTCACTTCAGTGTTTAAAGCAGACGGGCTGAGGATACTGGAAGACTCAAGAGAAAACTTGTTTTATAAAAAAGGGACTAAAAAGGGACGGAATGCTCAGTAGTAAGGCAATTGTAGACAAATTTTTAGAAGAGAACTTATTAGATTCACAGTCATTCCTTTGGACTACATTTGTCTAGGACCAAATCTAATAGTGTCTATCCTGCGTTATTCTCAGGTCAATAGGTGACATGTATCAGGACTGGTTGCCTGGACACTACTTCTATGGAAAAAAAAGTTTTTTGGAAACAGACGACAAACAAAATGGAGCACCAGGAGGTTTCCATAATTCACTTCCTGCTGTTGACTGTGACTGTAACTATACCGGAGCACAGCTTTCTCCATTCATCAAAGCAGCACAGCCACTTTCCCAATGAGCAAATGTGCCTTACAGGGGTTTTCAACGGCCACTCCTGTAAACACCATCATTTGTGTTTCAATCATGCTTCTGTAAAATAATAATAATTTATTTATAACAAATAATAATTTATAGCAAAAATGTCAGCATATCCAAACATTAAGACGACGACGTGCACCAAAAAGTGGTTCAATTTTACTTTTTACTTTCCATCCTCTATTATCTTCTTCCTGGCAGTCTTTTTTTTTTTTGTATACTGTAAAAATTCTTTTTTTGAAGTTGTAAATAAAACTACTTCATTATTGGAGTACATTTTACAAGAAAATACTATTTGTTTTACTACAAAACTTCACATTTTATTCTTGCTGTTTGTTTTTAATTCACAAAAAAAAAAAAAAAAAAAAAAAAAAATTTTTTT
>NW_015538055.1:2431423-2432427 GCF_001515605.1 Sinocyclocheilus anshuiensis
ATCAATTTCTGCGTGAAAATTGTGTCTATACCAATATTTTATTTATTTATTTTATTGTATTTTTTTTTCAGTGCACAACAGTCAAAATATATACTTCCAAGACAAAATTTGGTGATAAATGAAGTTAAATGTAATTTTGTTTCACATCTACGTCATTCCTCAGTTTTTTTTATCAGATGGCCATTTGCTGCTGTGTTATTCTTGATCTCTGCCAGGACGTCCTAAATGAAGATCCTGGTACCTGGGCATACAATGCCACCTACATTGAAGATTGTAGCCTGATGGTGACCAATGTCACGGCAGAAAGAGGCGTTGCGCTTATCCAAGAGTACAACAGACTCCTCTCAAAGACTGAAGAACAAACGCACTTCATTATGCCTACATTTCCTACTGGTACTGAGATGGGAACCAGTGACCTTTGGGTCACAAATCCGACTCTCTAACCATTAGGCCACATGTCAGACTGTCACCACGATCTAGATCAGACTGCAGAAGATCAGTTTCAAAGATCAGTTCTCATCAGCAGCGTTGTACAGTAATGTAACATTTTAAGGCTAACAGCAATGTTCTGTGTTCTCGTTTTTAACCTAATTCAGCGTTTACTAATGGTCTTTTATAATTATGTGCTGTTGTGGTCATTAAGATGGAATTTCAATGTTGTTGAGCACACCCCAAACTAGACTTGTGCCGGTATTCGGTAATGCGATATATCACGGTAATGAATATGCACGATATTGTTATCGTGGGCTCTTCTAAATACCGTGAATAATTATATATTACAAGTTATATTTTACTTTAAAGACAATGAAATATATAAAATGTAGGTCCTAAAGCAAAACCACATATCTGTTTGTATGACTGCAACAAAATATAAAACTGCCAAAATGTGTATATCTATATACGTTGGGGACTCACATTTTAGGATTATTTTCCAAAAGGAATGGTGACCAGTGTTGCCAAACCCCTCCCTCAGAAAATCTCTAGAACCACCCTCAAAAGTCTCC
>NW_015538055.1:2432565-2433021 GCF_001515605.1 Sinocyclocheilus anshuiensis
GCCAAGTAAAAAATAAAAAATCTCCAAAAAATCGCTAGTTTTATTTAAATATAGCTAAAATAGCTCCTTGTCGCAACAAAAAAAAAAGTCGCAGCTACAATGAGAAAGTAGCTAAATTTGGCGACAAAATCCCCAAATTGGCAACACTGATGGTGACCAAAACAGAGACATAAATCAAAAGTCCAAGAATTGTTTTATCTGAATAGAATAAAATTGAGTGTGCACTGTGCAGGCCTGAGCTTCAACAGTAGAATCCAATCAGAACGCAAGCTCTGATTTAAAGGGGTCCTATATGTTTAAGGGGAAGTCGTGGCCTAATGGTTAGAGAGTCGGACTCGTAACCCAAAGGTTTCGGGTTCGAGTCTCGTACCAGCAGGGATTGTAGGTGGGGGTAGTGAATGTACAGCGCTCTCTTCCACCTTCAATACCACGACTGAGGTGCCCTTGAGCAAAGCA
>NW_015538055.1:2433626-2439350 GCF_001515605.1 Sinocyclocheilus anshuiensis
GTCCCACAGAGTCGTTCGTTGTAGTTTTTGAAAAGTGATTTCTGTTAAATAAAATATCTCCTTTTGAATTGGACTTTGAGCTTTGTAACTTTGCAGATCTTTTTTATGCTCAAACAGCAACACTACAGACTAACTAAAGTTGAAAAAGTGAAAAAGCATAATAGGACCCCTTTAAAGGGAAGACTGCAGACCTCAGAGTAATACAACATAATTTAATAGGACGCTGATAAAAGGGAAAAAGGGGCTTTCTACGTTCTTATATAATTCTGAATTGATTCAGGAGATTTTTCATTAAAAACAGACCAAAGGAGATGCATGGTGCTTCAATAACGCAGAATTGGGGGTTAATTGAATTGTGGTTTAGCAATGAGCAGTCGGAGCATTACAAATTAAATTAGTCATTCGACGTTTTATCCCGCTGCTCCCTACATATTGGAATAATGAGCCATAAACAGTAATGGCATCTTTAGTCACCTTTATGATCTAGTGATTTCTGTTAAATAAAATATCTCCTTTTGAATTGGACTTTGAGCTTTGTAACTTTGCAGATCTTTTTTATGCTCAAACAGCAACACTACAGACTAACTAAAGTTGAAAAAGTGAAAAAGCATAATAGGACCCCTTTAAAGGGAAGACTGCAGACCTCAGAGTAATACAACATAATTTAATAGGACGCTGATAAAAGGGAAAAAGGGGCTTTCTACGTTCTTATATAATTCTGAATTGATTCAGGAGATTTTTCATTAAAAACAGACCAAAGGAGATGCATGGTGCTTCAATAACGCAGAATTGGGGGTTAATTGAATTGTGGTTTAGCAATGAGCAGTCAGAGCATTACAAATGAAATTAGTCATTCGACGTTTTATCCCGCTGCTCCCTACATATTGGAATAATGAGCCATAAACAGTAATGGCATCTTTAGTCACCTTTCTGATCTGTGAACAGTTGCTGAAATAAACCCCCTGCAGCTGCACAAGCTTTATTTGCTTTGTTTCAGCCACATTAAGTCGCTCTTTTACTTTTCATGCCTCTGTATCTCTACGAAATTGATACATCCTGGCTGTACTGGGCCAATAAACATCATAAAAATGCACGGAACAGATTGCATTAACCTTTAGCAGAAGTTAACTTTAACAAAAACAGGCAGCAAGGAAGCCATACCCTCCACCATATTTAGTCTGCTATGAGCACTAAACTTGGGGCTAATTTGCCATGCATACGGAATTCAAATGAGAAGAGGTGACAGGTAAATTGAGACTACTGCCTCCTGCTGACATGCTAATCACTTTCAACATTTGAATACATTTGCATCAAAGCACGTTTCTCAAAGAGAAAAAAACATGCAATATCAAACAAATGTAATACACCCCTCAAAACAGGCAAAAACAAACGTCATGTTAACAGCTGCACTTTTTTAAACATTTCATGCTGTGCGGCACTTAAAAATAAATAAATAAATTTTCCACTATTGCAGATTTTTTTAAGAGAGTGTGTGTGTTTGTATGTGTACATGTATATATATATATATATATATATATATATATATGTATGTATGTATGTATTCAACACAGTCAAGTTTATTTTTTTCAAGATTTCAAGTTGTCTGAAGAGCCACAATACTACTCTCAAAAAGAATGCTTTGTCAGAGGATTTTGGCAGATGGTTTGGACTTCACAAGTATCACATTCCCCAGACACTGTTGTTGGACCAGCAGCGCACACCAACACTTACTGAACCGAGTTATAGCAGAAATTGATTTCCACCCAAGTCGTAATTTCAATCTGCTTACTATGTATTACATTCCTCCCATAAAAGAATGAGACAATAACCTCATTTATCAGTGGGAAGTGAGACGGGTATTGAAAATCTCCCTCTGTGCCAAATCTTCTTAACAGAGCACAAGCAACAACTTTGAACAAACAACTGAGTGCTCTCAATATAGTTGTACCGCCAAACAACAACACCCAATGGGACTTCACTGAACACCTCGGCCCCAATTTCCCAACAATTACACTGAATTTAAAAGAGAACAACTCGTGCTAATGAAGCAGATGGCAGACTAGAGTTATCAGAGTCCCTCAGGCAGATATATGAATGTGATTACATATTACTTCTGATAAGAAACCATAGCCTACAAAGAATATTTCTCTTGTCCATTTGTTGCAAATACATTCTCATGTGACTCAGTTTTACTGGCTAAATTCAACCAAAAACCATCCAAACATCTTTCTTAGACTTAACATTAGAAAAGATAACATGGCAGATAAGTACTGTAGGATCGGTCCGAGTGTTTTTAAGGTGACGGACGGGTCAATTCACACTGTCAATTGTATGTCAGTTCAAAGATCTAATACCTTTAATGTGTTTGCAATGTGCAGGGTGAAGAGCCCTTATGATGCAGAGCTATACATCAGAAACACACTCCAGATCCCTGCTGCTGCTGCTGCTGCTGGAGACTAAAGAACATCACGATCACTCCAGACACATGAGCCGTGAGCGGCAGGAACAAAAACTCTCTGCAGACATCTCTACTGCAATCAGAGAAAGACATGAATGAGGGGTGATTGGACAGCTGTCTGTCTCTGCATGTCAAACATAGCCTGAAATTACAGCTCAAATACAGTCTTTACAAACTGTTGCTCATTCTGAACTACAGCAGAACAATTTCATATATTTCATATTTCTGTTGCTAATATATCAAGGCAAGAAAAAAAGCCCATCAAAACATTAATAAAGCTTGCATAATAAAATAGCACAAATGAAACTAAGAAAATAATAATAATTATTATTATTATTATTTTAACTATAAAAAACAATACTATATTATTATTAAAAAATAAATAATATAATAACATAAATATTATTATTATTATTTTTATTATTATGACACTTTTTGCATTTTTTTGACAAAATTTTAACTTGATTGAAGCTACTGAACTAAACTGAATATATATATATATATATATATATATATATATATACACACACACACACACACATATATACTTATACATATATACATACACACTGTTCATTCAGCATTTATAATGATATTCCACTGTTCAATCAGCATTTATCATGACAGATTTAACATCACTGAGATTTCATAGGGTATTTTGATTTTATCCTTTGATGTCAGAGCAAAGATGCCATCTGAGATTTGCTGTTCATCAAGATGTACAGGACTAACTTGACTATCATATCTTGTAAAGATATTTTGTGATGTAGCGAGACAAGATTGAGCTACAAGCATAAAAAAAAGCTTAAAAACATTTTAGGAATAAGCCAAAGGAAGCCAAGATACTGTCTGCTTGGATCATAAATGTACACAACATCACTTCTGTAGGCCCACATAGTCCAACAAGGGTGATGACTCACCAGCATAAAAGAGCTTCAAAACCACATAAATATAGCCAAGTACACATCAAATATAGCATAGTCAGTGTGGGCACGTGTGTGTCTTCTGAGCAGTCTACCATCGCTCGTCGTGCAGGTAGCATCCAAATGATGTTCCTTTTTGTATTAGCCTTTGTCCACTGAGGCTCTGAGGAATTCAGACAGCCCTTTTGCTAAAGCAGACAGGAAGGTAATGCACCATCACTTCCTCTCCCAGAGTCACAGAACATAAGAGAGACGTATGAGAGAGAGGAAGAAGAGAATAAGGGTATGGCTCCATGATATATTTATTAGGACTATCCAAAGTGTCTATATTCAAAGATAGTGCGAATCCTGTGACTCAGAGTTTGCAAACTTCTTAAAAGTCTCTCCCAAAAAAGGAGCAGAAATATGACTTTGGAACTTTAAAAGTGAGGCAATATGGCAGTAAGGTCTGCATCTTGCTGTGCTCAGATATTAAAATGCACCCTGCATTTGAAACGTGACATAGGCCTGCTTAATAATGCACACAAAAGCAAAGAATATTTTGGGTGTTTCTTCAACTGTAGGCAATTTTGGAAAATAAACACTCTAAACATATTTTTACTCTCTTACTAGTTTGACAAATTTGGCTACTAACAATCTCACATTTGCTCCACAAATTTACAGCTTGATTGCAAAAGATGTATATATTTATATATACAGACAATATATATCTGATATGTATATATTAAAAAGTGTGACAATTATGATATATGAATCTGTTAGTTAAAATGTTTTTAAAAATCAACCCTTTTAACATAAAAGTGACCAGAGGTCATGAAACCGATTATTTCAGCACCCATTTCAGCGTTGAGAAGCATGGAGGCCAGTATATTTTCAACACCTATTTAAGCAAAAAACACACTGAAAATACATTATAAATCTATTTATCAACGCAGTATTTTGCAATGCAGGCTTTAATGAAGCAACACAAAGCAATAGACACTGTTAGACATTTATCAAGTTCTATACACAGTGATACAAACACAAACAGTAAATCTCACTGATTATTAAGTAGTTTATAGATACACTTTATGGTTTGGGTTCTGTTTTATGAGGATTTATGACAGATTTTCGTAATTTACTTCATAATATTAAAAAAAATTCTTCTGTATGTGGCTGCATTGTGAAACAGGCCTTAGGTCTGTCAAGAGGAATATATGAGCCCACGGGAGGAAACCCCTCACAAACATTATGTGTTTTATCCTGTGAAGTGTGAAATGCACAGTAAATAAAACTGTCGGCTTTATTTCAATGATTGGAGACATTGTGCCTCATTTCTGATGTGCTGTTTGCCAGCAAAAGGCAAAACTGGGGCAACATGAATTTTAAATGCTTCCTGTGAAGTACAAAAGCCGTGCGCTCAAAACACGGGGAGTGATATCTTCCCTTCAAGCCATCTGGAGCAAAAAAATAAGACACGTTTTTGGTAATAAACGGATTCCAGTGCCTGCAGCTGATATGAGACTATTTGGCCCTTCCGCAATGGCCCTATCTGTCAACCCAGCTGAGGAGAAACAGAGGGCTGATGCAACGCAATGATCCCCGATTGTTCCAAAAATGTCAGCTTTTCATCAACACTAAATCCTCCGTCTTGCGGAAGGCACGGACGAGGCACGCAGGAGAGATAGGCACACACACGCCTGGGGTCCTCCCAGAGGTCTGTGGCTTTACGTGAGCTGCTCTCTCTCTGCTGCTCAGTGCCTGCTGTTCTGTGAGATCAGAGATGCAGTCGGTGGGGAGGAAAGCGGAAGACACGGAGCATTAACTTCACTTTAAGCTTCAGTCCCACACCATAAATATCTTCTCAGTATTGGAATTTAGTTTAATGACAACCTGAGATTTATGAAGGACATTCCACCACTTAAAATAATACAAATTAGATAGCTACACTGTAAAAAATGACCGTGAATTTAACGGTAAAAGACTGTAAAAATGCTACAGTAAAAACCTATTAAATGGTTAACGGTAAATTCCCCTACTATATACGGTGAAAAACTGTATTGGACATTACATGTAGGACATTAATTTTACGGTAGTATAACGTTTTTGGAAGTGAAAAAGTCCGTATAATTTACAGTGAATAACCGTAAATTGACATTCCCAGAATTCCCTGCGTTACATTTCGAGAAAATGTACACTGTAAAAAATGACTGTGAATTTAACGGTAAAATATTGTAAAAATGCTACAGTAAAAACCTGTTAAATGGTTAACGGTAAATTCCCCTACTATATACTGTGAAAAACTGTATTGGACATTACATGTAATTTTACGGTAGTATACCATTTTTGGAAGTGAAAAAGACC
>NW_015538055.1:2439482-2446606 GCF_001515605.1 Sinocyclocheilus anshuiensis
TGTGTGTTACACCTAATGTTGTTAAATTAATGTTTATTGCATTATTTCAGTTTCATGTGTGTTACCATGATGGTGTTTAGTGCTTGTGTGAATGACACTGTGCACCTTCTACATATGTTAGTATTTAAAAGCGGCTTGTGATGGGCTTTGGTTCATCATGTGACTTTCTCATCACCTCCTGCATTTGGTGGTTATCAGTGTATTACAAAGGTACAAAACAGATTTCAGTACTTCAATAGGTTGGTATATTAACATTATATCAGTTAATGAAAATACGGTATTTAACTGTAAATTTAAGTTAAAACCGTAAAACCTAAAACGTTGCTACCGTATTTTTTACGGTAAAATCCCGGCAACCACAGCTGCCGGTTTTTTACTGTAAATTTTACACTTTTTTTTTACAGTGTATATATTAACTGTAGTTTAGGGTAAATTTATTTTTTTATTCTTCATTTACAATAAAACTGGCTGCATGTATAATATACAATAGTACTATACAATTAATATATAACGATTACATTTACAGCACCTTAAAGTGAATAAAACATAAAAAAAGCAAAAACACACCGGATGCACAGTATTTATTTATAATTTCATATTAGTTTGTTCAAAACCCTGCATGATTATTCAGAATTATTTGGTGTCATACTGTATGAGGTGCTCACTGAATTTGAATGTCTACAATTTGTAATATTTCCACCCAAATTTATCTACTGATGTCATAGCTGAAAAGAAAAAAAAATTATGAAACGCCACATTCACTGGAGAGTGAAATCATTGAATATGGGGAACAATTATAGATGTCAACAATAATTACTAATCGTCCTAGTAATTTCAATCCAAGGATTTGCAACTTTCCAACTTGTCCATTTCTGAAATACCCTTCCCTTCCCCCATCTATTATCATTGTTATTTTAAATGCACTGCAGTTACATCATGAATCACTATTACAGCCATTTACTTTCATTATGAGTCACACAGACTTCAGTGATGCATTACACCGAACATGTTGTGTGCAATGTTAAAAACAGAGCAGATGCTGCTACAATGTCCCTTAAAAAATAAGCCCAACCAGTCATGATAGCAATGCATTGTTACTCAAGGGTGCAACAGATGAGGTTTAAATCTGGTTTACTCATGATAAGCTTCATGTATGTGTTGCCATCAAAAAGAGAATTTTCGGATTAGCAGTGTCATTTTTCCGTTTTCTAAAGGAAAATATGTATTTGCTGAAGCAACAGTCCTGTGTGTATCATTCCAGAACTCAGAACACACAATGCCAGAGGACTGTGACTAATGCTTTGGACACAGTTACACTTTGTGCCTGACGTTAACAGGGCTCACTTTGCATACTCTCACATTAAACACTGAATTTCACCATGAAATCAGCAGATTTAATTTAGCCGAACAGCTGTTTCACTTCCAAACCCCTAGATAGCCATTATTGCCTTGACTGCTTCTGTAGTCTTGTGTATCGACTGCCCATAAGGTCACATTTGCATGGTCTGCTATCTGCACTCGTTCATGCCTGGAATTGTTTGGAATATAGCTTCGGAGAAGAGTTTAAAAGGTGAGCTCGTTACTTTGCGTCTTACCAAAAGTTTGGTTTTAAATTAACCTATTAATAATGTTGATGGAAGACAGCACATGACTAGTTCAGGTAAATGTTAACACTTTAGCTCCTGGGATATTGCTAATAGTTAATGGAATGAACAGAACATTCCCTTTGTCAGGGAAAATCAGTGATTAATGATTAGTCTGTGCTCTTTTCTGTTTAAGGATAAAATGATTCCCCACACATGGAATAATTAATATTTTTCTCTTACGCTCACCAAGGCTACATTTATTCCATCAAAAATACTATGTGAAATATTATTACAATATAAAATAAGTTTCTATTTGTATATATTTTAAGATGTCATTTATTCCTGTGATGGAAAGCTGAATTTTCAGCATCATTATTCCAGTCTTCAGTGGCACATGATCCTTCAGAAATCATTCTAATATACTGATTTGGTGCTTAAAAAACATTTTTTATTATTATTATTATTATTATTATTATTATTATTATTATTAACAATGTTAAAAACAGCTGTGCTGCTTAATATTTTTGTGGAAACTGTGACTCACTTTTTCTAAATTATTTGATGAACTGAAGTTCAAAAGAGCATGTATTTTAAATAATAATTATTTTTAAATAAATGTATTATAAATAATATTTTTTATTTTTTAAAAATTATATAATTCTAAAACATTATAAATGTCTTTACTGTCACTTTTAATCAATTTAATTTGTCCTTGCTGAACCCAAGTATTCATTTCTTTAAAAACTTTTTTTTTTTTTTTTAATTGAGCAGTGTATGTGTATAAAATATGGAATTGCAAAAATGATTTTATTTTCAAATAGGTCTTCTGAACACTGAACACTGCCACTGGTCAGAAAAACAGATAGTTCCGCCCCCAGACTCACATCATTGGTTGAGTCTGTGTTGCTGTGTCAGACTGGAGTGTATGGGTATAAAATATGGAATTGCAAAAATGATTTTATTTTCAAATAGGTCTTCTGAACACTGAACACTGCCACTGGTCAGAAAAACAGATAGTTCCGCCCCCAGACTCACATCATTGGTTGAGTCTGTGTTGCTGTGTCAGACTGGTCAGGATATACTAACTGTTTTGTGTGTGTGTGTGTGTGTATGTGTGTGTGTGTGTGTGTGTGTGTGTGTGAGCGTGTGTCAGGGAAATCAATCTAAATGGCTTACTTATAGCCTCTGAATGTTAAACTGACAATAGAGAAAGTATTTAACATATTAAAAAATTATACACTTCAGCTTTAATATCGTCTAACATTATGCTAATGTAATTAGCAACTAAAAACTGAAAACAAAAATGAAATCATTAACTGTGACATTAAGTTGAATACTGAAAAGCAAATAAATGTGCATTCATACGCTATTAGCACAGTCAGATAAACAGCTCTTTAAATCTTATGAATGCCTGGTGAATGTTTTGATGGAGGTTTTCATGCTAACCCCAGGTATTCAGTCTTTATCAACAGCCAGGGGAGCTGCTAATCCATGCAAATGCACAGCGCAGTGGGGCGACAGGAACAAACCTAGAACCTCATTACCAGAGTTCTGGCAGTAAGCATGTCTGACCTCTAAAAAATTAGCTGCTCTGGCCAATTCCACACAGCCTGCTTATGAATTCGGGTTTTAAAACCTATATATCATCTGGGACAGAGAGAAGAGTCAGAGAAAATGCAGGTCAACACTTTATCAGAATCTGGTGGCTCTCAGTACTGCAGGTAGCAATATCAAACACCGACAGAACTTTATATTAGATAGCAGAACAGAGAGAAATATTTGCCCCTAGTGAGGCACAAAGTCACAACGGCAGAAATAAGTCTGAAAGGGAATTGCTAAGCAGTTGCTAAGGTGTTAGGCAGTTGCTAGGGCACTTCTTGGTTGCTTTCTCGCTCATATATAAACCCTAGGTCTCAGTGGCATTCGGGTGCCTAAATATGGCCCATGTCACTCCTTCAATTGGATTTCCCAGTTTTTTCTCTAAAAAAAATTGGTGTACAAACAATTTTCACTAAGAAATTGCTAGTAAATTTCACAAATAATTACAAAGAAACATCAAGTAATGCATCAAATTAAATGTCAAATTCTGAAGTATTGAAATAGTATTTTTTTCTTCTACTTCAATAATTAAAAAAAAAATTGTTACACTGTGAAAATTGCAAGTCTGGTTATAAAGTATTAAGATGTGGTCATGTTTACTATTTGGCTAATTTTCATGGGCAAAATATTTTCATACACAGATTTGCCGCATTGACCAACAAAAAGCTGCTTAGTTTGAAAGATTTCACTAATGTGACCACACCTTTAGCTCCAAAATGTAAGATATTATTTGTGTGCATAACACAAACGGTGTGAGTTATGCGGTAAAGTTTAATACTTATGGTTAGTTGTTTAAGCAATAGTAATGAGAAGGGAAAAAAACAATTTTCACTCAAAAATTGCTAGTAAATTTCACAAATAATTATAAAGAAATGACAAGTACAACACTGAATAAACATTAATTTTTTAAGTAGAAGGACTGAAATATAATTTTTTGTGAAACATGTAATCCTTTCTTTGTTTTATTTATAATTTCCAAAAAAATAAAAAAGTTTTTTACATTTAGCGTTGCTGGGCATAATTTCAGTAATTTCAATAGGAATCCAAACAATCTGGAATTTCTTGTGAGGGCGAAAGATTTATGCACACAAATTTGCCATGTTGACCAATAGAAAGCTGTTTGGTTTGAAAGTGACCTCTGCGTGACTTGTGCTTCATACATTGTTACATTTGACAAGGGTCCTTTTTGGCAGCAAAATTTTGCTGAGATTTTACTAATGTGTCCACACCTTTAGCTGCAAAATTGAAGATATTATTTGTGTGCATATCACAAGCTCTGTGAGTTACACAAAGTGCAATACTTATGATTAATGGTTTACAGTACAGTAAACTACTATTTTACAAATAATTACAGAGAAATGGCAAATAAAACATTGAATTAAACATGAATTTTTTTCAAGTACTGAAATACGGCAGACGTGCAGCAAACCAGTAGATCCAATCCATATTTATCAATGTACATTCAAAGATTGGAAGTCTGCTATATGACAAATGAAAAAAATTCTGTAGTTCATCTACCCAGTCTGCATAAATTTTATGCCATTTACCTGTATTCCGCTAACATACGACTCTTGACTAAAGTAAATCCTGATGGATATAAAGCAGCAGTGATTGTTAAAGACAGCACAATTACACCAAAAAAGCTTTCTGTTCACATTAACCTAATTTAACAATTTTCAAGCAATAAAAGCTACCTACGGGGTGAAACATTTCCACTTTATCTGTATAACAGCTTTCATTTCAGACTTCGCGGCAGAGGGAGATTAACGACAGACTTGTTCTTAATTAGCCCAGATAAGGCACATTGTCAAGACTCAGTCTTGTAGAACACGATTGAGAACATGGAAGATCTGTCTCTAAAGCTGAAGGTTCCCGTGTTCGCTTCTGCGGAAATGACGGATATTTGTTGTCGATTAGGCCTCTGAAAAGCTTTGTATAGGAATCAGAGTGTTGAAGGGAATTAGAAGCAGTAACATATCCTTCCAAGATCTTTATTGCTCATTATTAAAAAATCTGGCTTATCAACGAAGTTCCACAATCATTTAAAGGCATAGTCCAAAAATTTTAATTCTGTCATCATTTGCTCACCCTCATGCCCCTCCAAACCTGTATGACTTTCATATTTCTGTGGAACATGACAGAAGATATTCTGAGAAATGTCTGTGCTGTTTTGCCCAAACAAAGAAGTCACTGGTCACCAAAATTGTTTGGTTACTGACATTCTTCAAAATATCTTCTTTTGCGTTCCACAGAATCATACAGATTTGGAACGACATTGTTGCGTGAGTAAAAGCGTGCTTGAGTGAAGCACCATTAAAGTAGTCAGTTATATACGTATGTGGTATATTTCAAATCATCTGAAGCCATACAACAACTTTGTGGGAGGAAAAGACTACAATTGGAGGTCATGGGTTCTTGTCACCACATCAAATCTGTGCCATATGAGCCATTTTTTATTTGAGAGCTGCATTCGGAGTTGAATGATTCGTTCTCAAACGAATGATTTGAAAGTGAAAAATGACTTCGATTTCAGCTCTGTGGTCACTATAAATTGTTGCTGAATGAAATAATGCTGTGTGAAGACTGCTTTTGTGTTTCAAAGATAAAAAATAACAGCATGTGGGTTTGGAATGACATGAGTAAATAATGACAATTTATATTTTTGGTTGAACCATATACCCTTTATCTCTAATAAACACATTCCCCCATGTTCCCTGTTCACTTTCACTATGAAAACTTCAGAGTGATTCTATTGGCCAAATCCCAAGTTCATTTGAAGATTTCATGAGCTTTCACTTCACAGTGTTTCTGAGCATGTTCTCCAAATAACCTTTTAAGGCAAGACCATGTACTATGGACTCAAAGAGAGGCCACTAACCACAGTTCAGTTGTTCAGCATCTATCTCTTCCGCCCAACAAATCTTCAGCCTGGAGTGAGTAGACTAGTATAAAGTTGGGGGTAGGATAATGTAATCTAGATGCTTCAAGATACAAAAAACATTCGTTTCCATCCGTGAGCCTTCACCGATAAAATATTGTATTTAAATTTAGCAGCAATGCAAAAATTTCTGAGGTATTCTAGGAGAGGTGAAAAATTGTTTATAATGCTTTTGCTGAATACACAGGAAGCACCGATTCAAAATAAAGCAAATATAAATAATATATATATAATCTACACATCAAAGAAACTGAATATAGCATCCATCTCTAAGAGACTAACAAGACCTTCTGGAAGTAGACAATGCTCTGTACTCATTTGTCTTTCTGCTCCATTTATTGTACGACTCTTTACCAAGGGATACTTTCCTTACAAAAAACAAAGGTTACACTGGACACAATGCATTTACGAACCTAATGTTCCTATTTTTCATCAACCATTTGCTGTTTGTACATTGGATAGTCAGTACAGTACCATCTATGCATCAGCACGGCGCAATTATCAATATCAACAGAATGGAGAATGTCTTTGTGTTTTGTCCAAACAATGAAAGTCAATGGGGTCCACTGTTGTTTGACTTTCAATCCATAGACAAAAATAGCTTTTGGAACGACATGAGCGTGACTGAATCATGACAGAACTTTCATTTTTGTAGATTTTTTCAGATCACTGTATCAACAACATATCAACTAGTGTTGTTACACTCTAAAAAATGCTGGGTTAAATACAACCCAGTGCTGACTAAAACTAACTAAAAAACACACACAAAAAAAACAAAAAAAAAAACGAAAATTAGAAATGTTGCTTTGGCAACTAACTGAAATTGAATTGAAATACTAAAATTACTAAAAATAAAACTGAAATAAAAATAAAAAGTTAATTAGAAATATTTTAACAAACAATAATAATAAATATAGCTGCAAGCAGCAATTAAAGGTCACATATTTTACACCTTTCTGGAGTTTTATTTTAAGTCTTGATGTCCTTAAGAATATATATTT
>NW_015538055.1:2446778-2449955 GCF_001515605.1 Sinocyclocheilus anshuiensis
TGTGGGGGGGGGGGGGGGGTGACTAAAGGCGGTGACTGTGTAGTTCTGATGTGAACTTTTTACGGAAGTCACAACGGTTCGTGAAAAACCACAGCTACTTAATGCAGGCTGTGTGCATTTTACTGTGGACTGCCTGTTTTGAAATTTATATGGTAGTTAAATAGCCCCTAAACCTCAGTTATCATGAAAAAAGCCAGGAAATTTCAGTTTTGACAATATGGGACCTTTAAGGGGCCAAGCACTGAAAAAGCAAGCACCAGGCCAACTGCAGCAATGAGTAATTGAAGCCATTTTAGGATGATTTTAGCCAAAATGGCTGAAAAAATCATAAATACAGCCACTAATAATATGACTTAATGGCTTATCACGTTTGACCAATAGGTGGCACTGTTGTCAAATCGATGTGGAGTGTTCTGTGTGAGGTGACAATGGCACACACAAAGTTTGGTGTCAATATGTCAAAGCTTTGCAGAGATACAGCCTCAGACGTAGTCTGGCATCATGCCTAAATTTTGTTGCGGTGCTATACAAAAATGGTTTTGTCTATCAACACGAAATCCATAACTTTTTGTCAACACAATCTGAAGATGATCTGACTCGATTTTGGTGAAAATCGGACCAACGGTCAAGGAGGAGTTTGAAAAAGTAGGTTTTTTCAACATAAATCAAAATGGCGGAGAAGAAGTTTGTTCTCGGTAACACCCAATGAATATTTTGAGACCAGTTTCATTACAATACGCTAATTTAATCAAAAGTTATTAGCATTTTTTAAAAATTCATTATTAGTGGTTAATTAATGGTTTATCACTTTTGACCAATAGGTGGCGCTGTGACCAAATTGATGTGGCATGGTCAGTGTGATGTGACAATGGCACATAAAACGTTTGGTGTCAATATGTCAAAACTTTGCAGAGATACAGCCTCAGACGCAGTTTGGCATCATTCCAGCAAATTCGTTGATGCGTTAAACAATAACCATTTCGTATATCGACACAAAATCCATAACTTTTTGGTAGCATGGTCTGAAGATGATTTGAGTCAAATTTGGTGAAAATCGGACCAATGGTCTAGGAGTTCGAAAAAGTAGGTTTTCAACAAAAATAAAAATGGCGACAAGAAGTTTGGCTGACTATGGCAAAATTAGTATCTATGTTCTCGGCATTACCCAAAGAATATATTGAGACCAGTTTCATTACAATAGCTCAATTTATTCAAACGTTATTAGCATTTTTGGAAATTTCATTGTAACTTTTGACCCCAAAACCTTTTGAGTACCATCAGGGCGTGGTGCCGAAGACACATACCAGGTTTCACAGCGATACGCCAATGCGTTCATAAAATATAGCATTTTACGACAAAATCCAAAATGGCCGACGCCCAAAGTGGCTGACATGGGAAAATTGGGTATGGTTCGACTCGGCATGTTGCACTGAATCTAAATCATTTGTGATTTTTGGCCAAACCATTCAGAAGTTATGAAAAATTAATATTTTTGCTTATATCTCCTGACAACTAGGTGGCGCTGTGCCGAAACTTTCATAACTTTCCCGCAAGCGGTTCTATGGGCTCAACCATACTTTGAAAACTACACTCAAAGGAGAAGATCAGATAGATGAAAAAAAAATTCTAGACATTTTTTTTTTAAACTGGTTTCCATTTAATTAAAAGTCCTTAGTAAAATATAGAATCCTACTTGCTTGGTTCGCAGAATTATACAAAAAGCATTTTTAGATCCAGCTTTGAAAAGAGTCTCTTTTGCAGTTTGTTCAAATCCTTGACAGACCTTCTTAATTGTTAATCTTCTCTGTTTCCTACTAGTCACTGTTTCACCACCCACAAGTCTGAGTTTGAACTCAAACAGCTCAAGTGTAACAAATAGCAGCATCCTTGGACAGAGAAAATAGGGGCTTGGTATTTATATTGGGTTTGAATTTCACATGGGGTGCCTAGTTCTGTTAGATCGAGTCCGGCTTGACAGCTCTTCCTGTCTTACCTGGCAGACTGATGGCCCTATTCCTGTTCCTGCTCGAACACATCATCCTGTCCAACACAAGGATCTCCGTGACACATCGCACTTCCGGAGTGACAGAGTTGCTTTGTCAGAGTCTCTCTAAAAATCGGTACATAAGATTTAAAGTGTGCTGAAAGTACAATGTGACAAACAAGGTGTAACTTCCCACCGTTTGATTCTTTTGGATCAGATTTAACGATACGATAAAGTCGAGTGAGTTTGTTGCCTCGGTCAAAATGACCAAAGTAAATCTAGCGGGATCAATTCCATTACACATCTCCGAGTCATTGCACACTAGAGACTCCAGCGATCAATTCTTAATCGAGACATCAAAGCAACCACACTGCTGTTCTTCTCATATACCGTGTTTCTGAGACGCTGACAAGAACACCAGTGTTAACACAATGATAGGATGATTGTAACTGTGAAACATGGTACAAAATTTGACTTGTGTACTTCTCTAAAACTTATCGCTTTGACGGTCACATTTTGAGTTGTGAATTCACCTCTCTCAAATCAAGAAAGGTGAGATTTGCCTCGTGTGCTGTTCTTCTCACTTCACAGTTAAGAGAAGTCAGGGTTGTATCGAGATTATTGAAAGTCCCTCAGAGTAACAGGACGATGTCTTTGTCATGCCGAGGACTGCAACATGTCTCGTCTGCCCGGTCTGATGTCGTCGCTCCCCGCTGTGACAGAACGGCCCGTAATTAATCTCTGGAGCGGGAACAATGAGACTGCAAATATCAAGGTTCAGATATGTAGGGGTTAAGGCAGTTTGCCACATCGGAGAGCTGGGTCCCTGGATTGCTCAGGTGACATTTCTAACACGATGAGAAAGTGGCTGAATGTATCATGAACTTGGATAGAACCGAGGACCAAGACATTTATGGCACTTTTCCACTGCATGGTACGGCACGGTACGGTTCGGTACGGTTCACTTTTGGGGGGTTTTCCACTGGGTATAGTACCTGGTACTTTTTTCAGTACCACCTCGGTTGAGGTTCCAAGCGAACCGTACCGTTACCAAAACGTGACGTGTAAACTCTGCTGATCACTGATTGGCCGGAGAGAATTGTCACTACCTGCGTCACTGAACTTGCAACACAAGACACAACAGAACCGCTAGATTTAAATCAGCACAGCCAGCGAAGGATTAAACGCAAGTT
>NW_015538055.1:2450534-2459560 GCF_001515605.1 Sinocyclocheilus anshuiensis
TTTCATTGACAGCAGAGGAGCGGATCCAGCGAGAGCTTGATGGGGCGACGTGGAATGAAAACGTTTTTCAGGAGTCGTGGCAGTAGAGGCGGCGCAACTATAACGACATGTGAATAATCCCACCAACTCTAAAGCAGTACTAAACTGCAGTGGAAACGCAAACCGAGCCGAGCCGAGCCGTGCCGTGCCGTACTGAGCCGTGCCGAGCCGAATGGCGTAAAAGCGCCATTAGTCCGCTTTTCATTATGCTCATCTAACAGTCAAAAGTACTTTGGCATCAAATTGACACTACAATAAAAAAGACTTGGTAGCAAGGCTTACAGTGCGTTGCAGAAAATGTTTCATGTTTCTTAACCTTTGGTCACATAATGGAGCATCACTTTTGTCTTGGCGATGTATTAATGTAAAAACTGATGGTTTGTCTTATCTGAATGTAAAGCAACAGTCCAAAATAGTCAAAAATATCGAATCATTACACCTAGCAGTGTAAATGCAGCCAGTTCTATGTATGGAAGCCTGTTTCCAAGTAAAAACAAAATTAAAAATGTTATTGCGACTCTTTATCTCACAATTCTGAATTTAATTCTCACAATTCCAAGTTTAAATCTCACAATTTTGAGTCAACATCTCGTAATTTGACTTTTTTTTCTCAGAATCACGAGTTTATAACAAAATTCTGACTTTTTTTCTAACAATTCCATGTTTATATCTTGCAATATCGAGTTAACATCTCACATTTCTGACTTTTTTTTTCTCAAAACAGCAAGTGTATAAGACACAATTCTGACTTCATTTCTAGCTATTTTGAGTTCAAATCCGTACATTTGAGTTTTCATCTTGTAATTCTGACATTTTTCTCAGAATTCCAGGTTTATATCTCACAATTTTGAGTTAACATCTTACAAATCTGACGATTTTCTCAGAATCATGTGTTAACAAAAGTCGGACTTGATTTCTAGCAATTCCATGTTTGTCTTGCAATTTTGAGTTAGCATCTCACAATTATTTTTCTTCTCAGAATTGTGAGTTTACAACACAGTTCTGACTTTATTTCTAGCAATTCTGAGTTAAAATCTCACAATTTTAAGTTTCATCTAGAAATTCTGACTATTTTCTCAGAATTCCAAGTTTACATCTTGCCATTTTAAGTTAAGTTCTCACAGTTCTGACTTGATTTCTAGCAAATCCATGTTCATATCTCACAAACATCTCACAATTCTGACTTTTTTTTTCTGAGTTCTGAGTTTATATGTCTTTCAGGGGGTGCCTAATTTAGTGGACAAAAGGATCTGTCTGCATCATAAAATGCATATTTTGTTTAAGAAATGTTTTGGTATATTCCATTTTGTATTTATATTAAGACATAAAACCACGAGTGCCTACATATTAGTTTTTGCAGTGGTTTCAAGAATAATGAAATTGTCACTGATTTTGGTATTGACCTCTGACATTTTGTTCTTGCAACAACCCAACATGCAAGTACTTGGTAAAACACAAATAAGGTACTCTCTATGTCTCTAAAACGGCTAACTGACTGATGAAAATACATGTTGTACATGGTGGCTGAAGAACCCTTAGCAAACGGTGGCTGTCAAATCAGAAATGCACCCTGGCGTGCCATAAGGAGCAGCACATGTGAGCTCAGGAACAGACCTGTTTTCTAAATGCTGTCAGCATCGCCACCTTGACTCACCGTGTGCTGCTACTGTGTGAGACAGACAACAGTAACAAAAGAACCACCTGATCCTGAGTTTTTCTATGCTGGATGAGCCTCTGGTTTCTTAATTCATATTCCTCAGGTCAGAACATCAAACTAAGAGCATCTGTATTTGTCAAATCAATCAAGTTGACTGAAAAATCCCACCTAGGAGGATAAATATCATAATACGATTAGTCTTTTCCAGCAGGTCAGTGCTGTTTGTCTGACATCTCATTACTCAGGTTATTAAGAATCACAGTACAAAACATTCGCAATACCAGTTAAAGAATAAGTAATGTTTGACCAAACACCCTGGTTCAGGCATATTTTAACACATACTCAGCAAATACACTAATAACGTAAGACTAAAGTGCATTAGCTAAACAAGCATGCAATGAGTCTGCCTGTTTTTACAGACAAAGACTAAGCATAATAAAATCAAAAGATTGTCAGTGTGCAATACAAGAAATATGTCACAAAACACTTGCACTGACACACAAGGACAAACTTTCATTGCCACTGCATCTTAATTGCATAGTGCTTTCAGACTAACATTGTATGTTGTGATATATGAATATATAAGCCTATTTATTTCCCAGATGCTTCATACATAGCATATTTCATTTTTAATGGAAATAATATTGATTATGACTTTAACACGGAGTACAAAAAAAGTTATATTCTGTGTTGGCATGTACTAATAAAAAAGTGAGAGAAAGAAGGACATTTTTAGGCCTGGATGCTCCTCTAAATATTGTCATTTTTAATAAAGTGAGACAAATTCATTTAAATCTTCCCCACAAATATTTTGTTTACAAAGTTAGTCACATTTCTTTTTTTTTAACACATTAAACTTTATCATTTTGATTAGTCAATTTCAAATAGCTACACTGGAAAAAAAAGTAAACACATAAATAACCGTGTTGTTTGTCTAGTTGTCCAGAAAAATATGTGAACATCCTTAAAACATGATAAACACACTTCAGAAGCAAACTTTTTTTTAAATCAAGTTTGTTTGTTTTTTTTTCCACCACTACCAAATTGTTTTTAACAAAAAGTCTAACATGTTTAGTGAGACTGTCTTGTTTCTAAGAAGGTTTATTGATTTTTCAGTGTAGGACTGTAACACAGGTTGCATATAAACTACAGAAAGACACCTGTTTGGTTGCTGTTAATAAGCATGACAGACACTTTACCATATGTCAGTGAATGTAATGAGCACATAAGCGCTGCAGCCTAATATTCACAACCTGTGATATATCACAACATCATTCATTCATGGGGTTCATGCAGTGTTCATCAAAACCAAGATAACTGCCTATCTAGAATCCACTGGATCATTCAAAGCGCCCCAAAAACGCTGTCTAGCAGCTAGTTCAGTAGGTTCTGAAACCCAGCCACAAGAAGTGCCACTTACCAGATTCAACACTGTTTCCACTATATCTCTATTGCAGACCTCGCCGACTTGAATGAGACCGGTGAGGACTGCGAATTTCGTCTTGATATTCCGAATCGGAAGCGAGGGGTTTATCACCCCGGCCGGCAGCACCACCGATCCGGAGCTAGACATCATCATCATCATCATGTCACCGGTACCGGAGCCCGCGGCAGCTCCGTGCTGCCTGTGGCCGGGAGGAGGTGCTCTGTCGACCGGCGTGGCCACCGGCTGAACGCTCGCCATATCCTATCAGCCGCGGGGTTTAAAAACAGCACTGTATCATCAAGAACAGGAGGTGTTTTGGTCAAATCAAGTTCGATGAGATATCTACAGCCACTTTAAGGGGAAACAAATCTCCGATAGTGATTTAATATCCACCGGCGGTGCAGTAAGAGTCCAAACACATGTGGCAGATTCACAGTATACTACAGATCTACAGATGCTCCGCACACTGTAGCCTACTTGAGCTCTTGCTTCCCTCTCTGATTTGTGTTCAGTGATGTAGTATGTGGGTTTGCAATACCCATCTGGGTGTACCGATCAAATGTTTCTCATGCTGGGAAAACGCCCTCTATGTGCAGTAGAGTAGACTACCGTAGGCTGCAGTGTGCGTCCTGTCTGCACCTTCGTGGGTCGAAGGGAAGAAATAGATTACAGATGGATCCCTACCGATCAAACTGGTAAATATGAGAAGTTAGACGGAAGCAGTAGATTTTTAGATAACGGCGCAGCAGTCAACATGAGCCAGTTCTCTCATCTAGAATAGGCATAGATGTTTTTTTTTCTATATATAGACAGATAGATAGATAGATAGATAGATAGATAGATAGATAGATAGACAGATAGATATTTTTAATTATTATTATTACACTGTTCCATACTTGTTTCTGATTTGTCAATCACAGGAATAATATTCGCCATTGGCATTGCTATAATGGCAACGCTGTCCGATATCCGCTAAAATCCGCTTGCGCTACTTTCTCATAACACACATATGGGGCGTTTCCTCTGAGGAGGCAGGGAGGCAGTGTCTCCTTAAAATATTGGATGAGAAAACAATTTGTAGTACAAAAAAACCCCGCCAATACTACAATATAAAATGTGTATAAATCGCTCGTTTTTCTAAAGAAAGATACTGTCCAACAGCTACTAGTGATGCAAAGTCCGATTCATTTCCGCGAACCGGTTCTTTTCGGACAAATCGGCTCATTGAACCGGTTAAAAAAGCCGATTCCTGACGTCATCAAGCAATAACGACTCTACGCATTTCTTTTCTAACAACTCAGTGCCATGTTGTATCATTGAAAAAGTCAAACAAGTCATTTGTGTCAACGCATATTGAAACATTCAAAAATAAAGTTATTTGTGTGAAAGCATATTGCTGATTATTGCCATATATTATAGAAAAAGTCTTAGATCTTTGAGTTCAGCTCATGAAAAATGGGGGCAAAAACAAAAGTGTTGCATTTATAATTTTGTTCAGTGTATGCTACATTATCAGTTCAAGAAAACTCAAATCAGCTCATAATAAATAGACTTGTAACTGGTCTGCTCAAAAATATTAAAATGTTATTGAAATAAATTCAAGCAATGATCTACAAGCTTTAACATTGGTTTGAGAATACAAATTCTTGTTAGGAAAACAGGTTTTAAAAAGCCATTTAAGAACACGAGTGCTTAAACATCCATTTCATCAAAACATCGAAGTTTCTCTAATATACAGAACTAGAAGAAAGGTAGATGAGTGGTATAAAAGAGGTATAGAAAACAACTGAGGGGAAAAGAAAAAGGCATGAATTGGGGAAAAATGAGGAGTGGCAGGCCGTGTGTAATGATACAAAATAATGGCTCATCAATTACTTTAAAAAGATTGTAAGTGTACTCTATATAAACAAGTACATGTAACTTTTTGACCTTTGAATGATTTGCACAATACATGGTCATTCACAGTGTTGAACAATACTCATGTATTAAACTCTTACTAAAAGCAATAAGAACAAGCATGTGAAACTTGTCTATTTCTAATGAATGCTCAAAGGTTTTTCCTTATATTAAACACTTGACCAACATTCAGCATTTGAGATTTCAGATAAAGAAAAAAAAAACTATTGTCAACTCATTTAATATTTTGTTACATTTGTACTTTATATTTGTACATGATATTATTGATGACATGTTTAGGCACGATATATAGTATAGTACTTAGATTGACTGACAGTCAAAAAAGCATTTTAGAATAAATTATTACTGATTCTGGGATAAAATAGATCAAATTGAGTTAATTTTTATTCATACCTCCTTATCAAGGCACTGTATAACACTGCTAAGGCTCAACCTCCTGCTTGATGATACAGCTGCTTTGTACAGCTCTAAAAGACACCAAGGCATCTAGTCCATCCAAGAATGACTGCAGTTGATCGGTGGTGACTACTCTATTGAACTCTGTGCTTATCTGAAACAGACACATAAGACAGGAGGAAAAATGGAGCCACAGAGACTATGGTGGGCAGCAAGTACAGATGAACAGTAATCACATATGTAAATCACATGCCATCTTATTAATGATTAAAGAGGTCACATAAAGAGGTCATGACACAAGTAATAAAATCAAGAATAAAAAATGTTTTAAAAATGAGCAAGTTCACAATTACCTTATTGTAAAATGAATGTCATTCACACAGCTTGACTGACTCAGGATAACTCTGTAGGGTGACACCTTATATCTTGAGGTGACAATAACTTTGAGAAGGAATCAACAGCTGTAACTGTGTGGAAAAAAGCAGTAGCATATCAGTAGAAGCAATGTAGACTAAGCATATGAAATTGTACTATACAAAAATTAGTAGACAAACAGCTGTCAGAAACGTTTAAAAGTAACCAACTAAAATATAAGCATTGAAAACCAACGTGAAATATTAAGCAATTTTAGCATGTGAGGCTCTAGTAAACTGTAAAATTAGCGAGGGAAAAACCCGTGTCCTTACGTTGCCCCAGTCAAGTGAGTCGTCATCTGTGAACATCCGGTGTAGTGCCTAAAGTCAAGCCAGCCTATGCGCATGATATAATAGTTCGTGCTTGATTTGATTAAACTAAAACGTGGCAATGATTTAGTAATGTCTTGCGCACGATTTAGTAAAACAAGGGAACGAATTCGTGCGATCTATATTTTTTTCCTGCATGTCATGTGTGGCGCTCCGTACTTATGCATTAAGACAGTGATGGGTCATTCTACAGAAACGTCCACTTTTCTGTCCCTAGACTTTACAGAAATATTACAATTGAAATACACATTAAGGTTACAATATTTTTAAATCTTAAAATTAAACAATATGTTATTTGAACAATTACACCTTCCTGAGCTATCAATGTGGCATTATTTTTTTTTATTAATTATATAGAATTTCAAGTACCACAAAACTGCTTGTCCCCACAGCCATGTACAGAGGGAAAGTGCTTTATTTTGAGGTAAAAAACAGGATTTTCTACCATTTCAAATACAAAAGTCTTATTCATAACGATCAAATATATGATGTAAATGGCATAAAAAAACAAAATGCCAAATAATTATTATAAAATATATAATGAAAATAGTGGTCCCCTGGAGTTGTGTCACTGGTGTTACCGCTTAACAAAAGTATTTTATTTTGGAATAAAAAAATCACACTGATGACATCACTCGACTACCTCCTTCCCCTTTCCTGAAGATCTATGAAGGCAGGCCCATGGTAAGTCCACTGTCTCTTTTCAGTTATCAGAAATGTTCTCATTTATCTCATGATTTCATATGAAGCTTTTAGTTGACGTCACTGGTGTGACCTACTTTATTGTTAGGGAATTGTAAAAAAAACTAGAATACAATTGGATTAAATTACTTAATTTAGAGAGTATACCATGATTGACAACAAGTGGTTTGATACCTAGCAGCAGCCATTTTGTAAAATGCATTTTTCATGAAAATTGACCTGACTGCAGTTCGTCGTCGTAACCGACTTGAGTGGGCAAATGCTCACATTCGATGGCGTCTGGCACTTTGGAGAGGTGTTCTCTTCACGGATGAATCCCGGTTTTCACTGTACAGGGCAGATGGCAGACAGCGTGAATGGTGTCGTGTGGGTGAGCGGTTTGCTGATGTCAACGTTGTGGCTGGTGTTACATTGTGTCACTGGTGTTACTGTGTGTTTTTTTCTGTCACATTCTATAAAATGTGTCACATGTGACATGATAATAATTTTACATCTATTGAATTCTGCTACACTCAAGAGTTAAGATTTAAAGGATTGTATCATTACTTGTTTATAACTGTTTTTCTAATATTTTCATTGTTATAGCAAATACATGTTTGTGCAAATGAACTAACATCATTCATTCACACTTTTAACAAACCTGATTAAAATAAATAAAACATAATCTCCTTATTTGTTGCATTATCATTATTTTTATGTAACTCTGACTACATGTGCTGAAAAAAAAGAGAAATAATATTTCATAAAAACCTTTATTAAAATTGCCAAAGAAGTAAGGTAACACCAGTGACAAAAAAAAGGGTACATGCGATCTTATACAAAAAAATAAAAAAAAATCATTAAGCTGTCATTTATGTGTATTCATAAAGTCAAAAGGCAATCTAATAATGTGGTCTAAGTTTAAATGTTACAAAAAGAAATACATTTTAAGACATCTTGCCATACCAAAAGTGGACGTTTCTGTAGAATGACCCTGATATTAAAAGATCTAACACATGAAGCGCATTTTTAGATTATTATTATGCCTAATATGGCTTAATGCATTAACAAAGACCAAATTCAGTTTTTTAATGTGTTATTTATATTCTATGTATATTTAGTTAAACTAAATAAATAAATAACTTTGAGGACTTTTGCTCCTCATTTCAGAACACCACCGCACAACACTGATATGGCCTATAGCTAAAGTTGTAAATATCTTATAATTGCTAAAATTATGGTCTTTGACGCTGTATCAATTCGCTCATCCGTGTAACTGAAGTTGACAGCTACTTTCATGTCTCTCAGGCTACTCAAAAATTATTACCATAAGGAAAAAAAAAAAAGAAAAGTAGTTTAAAATATTTCATATGTACTAAAATTAGTGTAATCATGGCAACGCTAATCACCATGGTAATGAATCTGCTCATCTCATTCTCATAACTGATGCCAGCGTCTGTGGACAATTGTAAAATAAATAAATAAATGGGCCTAAATAAATAAATTAGACAGACAGACAGACAGATAGATAGATAGATAGATAGATAGATTTACTAAAATTATGGTCATTATCAAAAATATTTAGGCCTACCTTGCTAAATATTTATTGTCCACGTCTTCTTCGTGTCTGTTTCCTGCTTTTCTCTAATGACAGAGGAATCTGATAGATTAATTCTTTGGCTGTCTGCAGAAAACCACACAATGAGGTTTGATCTCTGAAGAGCTAGGGTAAACGTGTGAGATCTGTGTCCATCTGTAATGCTGTCAGATGTTTAGAAATCCATGTACATTTATTTACAGCAACAAAATTTTCATTTGGTGTAATCAATGCACTTCATTATTATATATATGTATTAAACATACATTAAAAATGCTGTTTTTGTTTGTTTGTGGCTTTGTTGTCACCAATTTTAACATCCAAACAAATTCTGCGTTAAAGCATTTAAATATGAAAACACAGTAAACAAGCTATCTGTTGAAACTGAGCAGCATTTGAAGCTTTTTTATATTTACCAATAAAACAGGCAGTCATTTAGAGGAAGGAAAAGTTTGTCATAGATAAACACCGACATCTAGTGGATAACAGAAGTGCTTCACCAGTTTCAGTACTGCAGGTTTGTGTTAAAGGGGTCATATGATGCGATTTCAATTTTTCCTTTCTCTTTGG
>NW_015538055.1:2459642-2481797 GCF_001515605.1 Sinocyclocheilus anshuiensis
GCGCTGTGTGTTTCGTTGTGAAAGCGAAACTACTTTGTTTGGTCTTCCAAAAGAGGACGATATCCGCTTCGTCATGCCTAGAGCTGATCCGTGCTGTTCGCTGAGGGAATACATCAACTTTGCGCTGTGGATCGCCGAATCGGCTTTCCCCGTGGACGAAGCGGAGTCCAGCCCGGGGTCGTCACATGTGGTTGGCGCAAGCCCGCCAGACGCTCCTTTCTCGAATCCGCCGGCCGCACCGTTCTCAAGCCCGCCCGCCTCTGCTCACTCAAGCCCGCCGTGCTTTTCGTTGTGAAAGCGAAACTACTGTGTTTAGTCTTCCAAAAGAGGACACGACTAGAAATCAGTGGTTAAGTTGTATTTACAACACTGTTCCAGAACAGTTCAACCCAAATATTCAGATGTGTGCAGCGCATAGAGGAGAAACAATAATGTACAGTATGTGGAAAATAATGTGTTTTTGAACTTTAAACCGCATAAACATTTCATTACACCAAATACACAAAATAATGTTATTTTTAGCAACATCATATGACCCCTTTAAGCAAATGCAGGTGGAAAAAATAATAATAAAATTAAATTAAAAAAATCACTCTTAATTTATTGTCATTGAGTTACACACTACCATTTAAAAGTTTTGGGACATTAACATTTATTAATGCTTTTGAAAAATGTCTATTATGCTCACAAAGAATGCGTTTATTTGGTCAAAGATACCAGTAATAATGTGTAATATTACAATAATATTAATATTACAATTTATTACAATTGTGCTAATATAATTTAAGTGTCACATCCTTCAGAAATCATTCTAATGTGCTGATTTGGTGCTCAAGAAACATTTCTTGTTATTATTGGTTAAAAACAGTTGTGCTGCTAAATATTTTTGTGAAAAAAAAAATTCTTCATGAATTGATTAATAGAAAGCTCAAAAGAACAGCATTTATTTAAAATAGTCTTTACAAAATAATCTTTATTATAATATTTATAAATGTCTTTATGGTCATATTGTCACTTTTGAGCAATTTAATGCATCCTTGCTGAATAAAGGTATTCATTTCTTTAAAATAATAATAATAATAATACATCTTACTGACCCCAAACTTTTGACCAGGTAGTGTATGATTTTGATTATGGTTATGGTATTATTGTTGTTATGAAAAACTGATATTATATCAATAATCATGTAGATGATAGGAAGAAAATAAGCATCAAATAGACAGTAAACAAATTAATATTAATTCATTGACAAAGTTTAATTAAAAATCATCATCTCTTTATCATTAATGTAATCCAGTACTATAAAAGCAGGTCTGAGAAAATCAAACCCAAGTCATTTTGTCAATCCTTAAAAACAAGCAAGTGAAAATTCCATAATATTACACCCATTCATGGACAAACAGAGTAACATTTTGTACCATATGAATTAAACTGATATCTGTGCAAAGAGGAGATATCAGACACATGTATACATAATATTTATACTACATGAGCATTTAAATATATATATATAGTCTATACAAGATGTGTGTGTAGATACACACAAATACAAACAAACACATACATGGACATGCAGTGCATGCATGTGCAAATATAGATTTCTTTGTTAATTAAATAAAATATATGCTTCCCAGAAGCACTTAAGAGCTTAGGTGTCCTATACATTGTATAAGATCATATGAAAGAATAAAATAATTAATTATAATACAAATAACAATAGTTACAATAAGATAATATAAAAAATTAACAAGCCAAAGGTACATTGGTAAGTTGACGAACATTCCCATTTGGGTTTATTACCCAGACCAGGCAACTCTGCCCATTGTGCAAAAGGGCAGACATATCTCTGGGTTTATAGAGTCACAGAACTGAGATTTCTGTTTCCAGGATGATAACGGGGCTCAAATTTTTGTTTCTGGACCCTCTGTGTGGATTGGCTGGAAGGAATTGCGAATACGAGCAGCTTCAGCGGCGCAAAGGTGTCCGAATGCTTTGTTATACCAGTCCGGAGTTCTCCCCCTGAAAAAAAAAAGTGCAGGACGTGACCACACTGACGTGTATGGATTTCTATGAACAATGCAGTTACAGTCAGAGAATTCTATTTGTGTGTATGAGTGAGTCAGTCAGCTATATTTACTCACTTCAGGTCCACTCTGCAGATGTGGGTGAGTCTGGACTTGCCAGAGCCACAGGGCTCCAGTAAGTAATTGGATTCCATCACTATAGCTCTGATGCCCCCTATAGGCGGACAGTCCTCATGCTCAATAGACACGGACACCAGAGAACACGTCCCCCGTGGCAGATCCGTCCTCCACGACCTGAGCACAAACATCAGTGGAACTTTATAAAAAATCGCTGTCATCTGTGATCTAAACTGTAAATCCATCCACCCATCCTATTAATGATTTTCTTTTGGGGGGGGCTTACCACTCGTTTGGACCAATTAATTTTCTATAAGTTTCCAGTAATTTATTTTTTCTTATGTAATTTATTTTTGTAAGGATATTTCTGTGAGATATATGAAATGATACAACATAACGTTGCTAGTATTCGCTACACATATATATTAAATATAATTTAATTTAAAAATGTTTAAAATAAAAAACTAATTTACATGGCTTTCCCAAGTCTTTCCCAACTACCAAAATTCACCAGAATGCCCAGGTTTCACATGACTGTGGGAACCCTTTTATCTCATTCATTTAACCAGTGCTCCATAAATCTGTATATCGTTTAAAAAAACAGCAGAAAGCACCACGTCATTCCCTCAGTGAACAGACAGACCCACCTGAGCACTACAAAGTCTCTGCTGGGATGAGGAGGCATACAGTTGAGGACAAACTGGAAGACTTCCGTTTGCCTGTCCAGGACCTCACACACTTTCCAATTCATCAGATCCACGTCCCACAGGTGGCGTTCCCGAAGTACACGGTTTAGAACCACAGACGGAGGGGCTTCCACCTCCACTGAGACCCTCCAACGCCGCAGAGGGTTACCATCACCCACCTGGAGTTAAACCAAAGAACCTCACTTAGTATTCATTAGCAGTATTATCAAGATTTTATTTAATCTTTATGTCGTGTTGTGAAAAGTCTGAATTTTCCAATCATACCTTCTTATAGGACAGCTCTGTGTTGCCGGTGCTCTGACAGGACACCCAACCTTTGGCCTTTTCCCGTGATTCTTTGAGGAGACCCTGTAGCCTGGCCTCCATGAATGCAGGCCAAGAGCCTTCATCTTCCCCCTCTTCCTCTTGATGTTGCTGCTTGCAGAGCTCCTCAATCGTGGGAGCCTGAAGCTCGGCCTCCACGTAGGAGTTTCGTGATTGTGTCACCATTTCATGTGGAATCTGAGGGAAAATAAAACAATTTGTGGTCTGCATTAGGGACAATTGAAAAGGCAAATAAAGACCAAAAAATGAGTAAAGTATAGATGCGTGTGTGTCTCACCTCAAACAAGCGGTTACACTCTGTGATCATGTGTACCAGGCCCTGAGTGGCAGCCAGGTTTTCATTCAGGTCCTTTTGGTCTGGCCTCCCTGTAGCATACTTTTTCTGCATCTGCATAGCTCTGTAGACAGAATAGAAAATGATTTAGTTAAGATGACAATAAACTTTTCATGAAATTAATTTCAATAATTTAAGCAATTTTATAAAAAGTTAAATAATTTTATTTTAAACAATAAAATGTAATATTATAATAATAATAAATTCAATTAAAGAAATACATATTATTCCATATGAATTATTTGGACATTTTATCTGCCATATTATGATGGAGGAAATTAATACATTATATACTACAGTAGATCAATAGTAGATATGTTATCTACCTTGGTGCAAGATTGTCCTTCTTCAGGATGTTGAGATGAAAAAGTGAAGGTGCCAGACACACTGCAATGTTCATAGGCGTCATTTGATTCTCTTGCACTGAGGATGTGACATCGCTCAGGAAGCAGAGCAGTGTTTGCAGTACCTCTCTGTTTTCATCTGACATCAGCATGATGGCCGTCTGCACAGCCTGCAAGCGCTGCTCTTTGGGCACATCTAAAGAAGAAACAGGGATCAGGTGACTAAAGGAAATCTGTATTTCTCTTCCTAAATGCATGAGATGGATGTAGGAGAGGGGTTAGAGTTGTGAAGTGTTTCTTACATTGGTAAATGTGGAGGAAGGTTTCACCCAGTTTGCTGGTCAGAAGTGGCTCAGGCAGATCCCTGAAGAACTGTTTGACCATGTCGGCCACATCATATGCAGACTGGTCTTCATAGTTGACATCATCTGGAGAATACTCATTCATCTGTCTGAGAGCTTGGATACGAGACTTCACTCCTGACTTACGAAAAAGACCCACCTAGAACACACAAGACAATTTTAATAGTGAATTTTCTAGGATTTTTTAGGATGTTGAAAACAAGAAATTGTACATTAGAACTGTAAAGAACTTAAGCTGACTTATAAGGAAATATAATATAATGTGCACATACAGGATTATGTACATTCGCATTTAAGAATAATTGTTTAGCCCATTAAAAATTGTAAATAAAAGATAATCAGACAAGCATGATTACGAAAATAGGCTTCAGCATTATTTATTTACATTATTTTTTTAAATAAAATATTATGATACTGTTTTCAGATTGCCATTGGATGTTTATACAGTTATATTGTTGATTTGATGACCCTGACTAACCTGATCAAGGCATTGGCTCCTGAGGTAGCGCAAAGCCTGCTGGACACCGAGAGGTAAAGGTTGACCGAAGCGTTGCACATGCACAATCAGTGGAACCCCGAACACATTCTTATCCTTATAGTCTGGAACCTTCATCCTCTTCATAAACTTTGGCACAGACCTGAGAGGTACAAAAAAAAAAAAATATATATATATATATATATATATGTGTGGGGCTTTTATACAATATATAAGCTTCTATTTCCCTGGGGCATCTTTTATATTTTATGTTTTGGGAGGGGGTAAAGGCATCAACAGGCCTACAAGTAATAAAAGTAAAACAAACAATAAACAATAATACTCTGAATGAACTGAAGATTTCATCACAGTTTTATCAATAGCATTGTGTTTTATCAATAGGGTGTATTAATGATAGTGACCAGTAGAGGGCGAATTAATTAGGATTTACTGCTACTTGTCCATCTTGTGCTAATCACAATGACCACTAGAGAAGGAAGCTATAAGCTGCAGTAAAACAGTAACAAAAATCTCATAGGATCTGATCATTTTTTCCAACAGATTCTTACCAGGTCCAGCCATGTTTGTTGGACATGGAGTACTTCTCCATAATGGCAGTGAGACGGAGCAAGGAAAATTTCTGTAGCAAGCTAAGCTGGGCCGCAGATTGGCTGGTGATCTGAAGAGAGGCGACCGAATGGCTGAGGCGGTTGGAAATCTGGAAGCTAGGCCATCGCAAGCTAAACAAAGAGCAGGGAACCATGTTAGGGATTCAAATCTGGGGCAAATGAATGGCTGACTTTGAGGTGACAGCCACCTAAAATAGCATTTAAAACTACTACATAATGGTTTTTGGTGTACATGCATTCATGTTATTTTTAACAGTCAACCGATTCTATCCAAACTTAAAAGTTCTCAATGCAACACATATAGCATAGCATTGTTAGCACAGAATCTTACCGTCTTGGTCTGGTAAGTGAAGCCCCGACCCCTGAGTCTCTCCTTTCCCTCATTCCTATGGATTCTGTTTCATTAAGTGACACCCCATCCCTGTCTACATCATTAGGGTCTGCCTGACCCTCCTGCACTGAATGTTCCTCAAAATCCAATGTGATCTGGCTGGATGATTGCAGGTCGCCTTGCCTTTCGCCAACAAGATCAACTCGTTCCTTCCCCGCGTTTTCACTATTAGGCAATACATTCTTGGACCAGTGGTCCACGATCTGTTGCAGCCCATTAACATGCTGCAGAATATCATCCAAATGTGGAAAAAGGTCTTCCTTTTCCAAGTCTATGAGGTCGCCGGTGCTGGCATAGAGGTGCGAGCTGGGTACATTGTCGTAAATGCTGATCCGACTGCCTCGGTTGCAGCACTGTGTGACAGGTCGAGGTTCTTTGAAGCTAGGTGGATGCTGAACATCCGAGTCCATTCTTGCCAAGTGCCAGTTGATGGAGGCTGCCGTTGAGGGTGAAAGACTCTCGATGGACAGAGCTTTGGGAAAGGTTCCAGGCTTGTGATCTTTAGGAATATGGACCACCAGGTCCTCGTAGGAGTGGAACTCATTGCGTCGGTTCTGCTCAGCCACATGCTTACCCTGGATGAGACTGGAGAACACATCCAGGTCCTCCAGGTACATCCCACTGCGCTTGTGATCAGCCCGGTGGACGTTGCGTTCCTTCATGTTTGGCGTACTGACGGCACTCCCACTGGACTGGCTGCTGCTCCCTTCGCTGCTAGACTGGGAGGGCAACCCTATGCCGGAAGGTGGCTCTGCAAGACGCATGTCTCCATTGATGATATCCACACAGCGGAGAGTTTTTACAGTCTGGGGTTCTTGTTGGAGAACCGGGGCACTTATAACAAGACTCCTGTTCCCTCCGCCACCCATTGCTCCACGTAACTGCAAAGCTTCCATGCGCCGTAAGAACTCCTTAGCTCGTGTCCGTCCTCGCTTGCCATGTTTTACAGGCAGCGAACTGTAGCTTGAAAGTTCTGAAGAGAGATGGGTCACACCTAGTGATGTGGGGTCAGGCATGGCTGCAGAGTCCGAGCAGGTGCGGTGTGAGCTGTCCGAGTCTTCCGCACTATGCACACGAACGCCACCACTGCCGCCGCTGCTCTCGCTATGGAGGGAAGAGATCTCCGGCTCGCTCAAGTCAGTCAGAACGCTCTCGCTGCTGGTCGTTGTCCGCAGGGCAGAGTTTTCCCCTGGGTTCTTGTTCTCCACGCCCCTCAGCAGGCAATCGATGTCTTGGAGCCTGGACCAGCGGCGACTGCTCCATTCAAAGGTCCATTTGTCACTGATGGCAAAGAGGTCATCTTCATCTGAATCTTCACTCTGCAGGTTAACAAGGAAATGAGCAAATATGCCTTTATTTTTATTGCCATATCTTTTACTACATTAGCAATTCAACACAAGGCTTGAATACCATCCCAATTCTTTGAGAAAACTCTCTTTCTTTCACTGTCTCTTTTTTTCCTTTTTCCTTCCCCACAATCCAGAACCCCCAGAAGTAACAGTGTAGATTCACTCAAATGGGTTTTTCATGTTTTCAAAGGGCACATTCCTTCCTCTGTTAAACGATTACATAACCAGTGTGATATAACACAGTTTCTATTCAATATCTTTAGGTGATACAAAAAGAGATAGTATGCTTTAAGAAAGAAAACCATTATATCAATTCACACAAAGACAATGCTAGTGGCATTCTCATATATCAAGTTTATTGTGATAATAAAGGGTTGTAGTGGTTTTTATAGAGATAGTCCACGTGGCATTTGGTGCTAGTCACTATATAGCTTCTTTATAGGCATGATAACCATCCTGATTCTAGCAGCAAAACCGCCATAACATTAAATTGCAAGAACAATGCACATTACCGGAAGGTTAAATAGAAATAATGTATCACTTACTTTTTTCTTAGGAAGGTTCACGTCAAGTTTCATAGAGGCACACTTGTTTAATGTATTCAGTCGCCTGAATGGAGAAAAAAATAGATAATAATTTAAAATCCTTTCCTTCCGACTGGCTTTATTTTGCATGGCATATACAGTGGTGATGTGGACACAATATCAGCACAGCCTTCTGTGACCGTTTCTAACATAATCAAGCTATAAGATCTATGTCCCTGCTATCCAACACTCAGCTCTGGTGAGCGGCAAACCTAATTAGACACAATAATTGGCCAATGTCCTACTCTCTCTCATGGTCGCTTGCTTTTAATTGGCGAAAGCTTGCTAGCTGCAGTTGTCATGGTTTTCAATGGCCCTCAAGAGCAACTAATGTGGTGTTGATTCCAGCTGCCGCATAGTCACTCCTCCAGGTCTGAGAGGCCTGTTTTTCCCCTCAAATTCACAAAACACTACAAAAACCATAAGAGCTTGCTTTTCTTTGAAGCCATTCCCAAAACCTCCTGAAAATAGGTCTTTCTCTTTCAGTCACTTGCGTGGTCAGTCAAATATGAAAAATGATTTTGGGATGAAAGTAAAGCAGCTTTCTGAGCTTTTGACAAAGTCGTGGGCTCAAGCTTCTCCTTGAACTAATCTGTTAAATCACAGTGCATTAGTTTGAGTTACAACTGTTCACAATAAAGGTCTCGAAGCAACACTGCAACATATCAATATTTCCAATAAAAAGTAAAAGAAATAATGACATCCCTTCCTGATCTGAAAGCGTTGGAAGAAGATTTATTAAAAGCTGTTAATGCTGTAAAAGGAAATAAAAAATAATGTGGAAAAGATGACAACACACTGCGTGCCGCAAGCATGCATGGAAACCAAGCTGATGTTTGTGATGTAATAATCATGACATTTTATGACTCTTTATATTGTTCAGTGGTCTCTGTGTGTGTGTGCCATAACAGCAAAGACTTCAGATATAAAACAGAACAAAGTCAAGACATAATGTAGAGAACAGGCCACAGTCAATGGAGAACAAAGTTTAAACAATCCGCTAAATAAAATCCTGACAATACTGGTTACAGTAAGTTAAGACATCATTATAGTTTTTAACGTTGTTTTCATTGATTACATTAATATTTATTTTAATATTTAACTTTTTTAAGAAGTGTCATTATTAGCATGTTAGTTTTTATTGTGGTAAAATTTGTATTTGGAATTTCACTGGTATTGGTATTAACCACTGAATTTTTGGTATCACGAGAACTCTACATTTGGCAAAATATTATAAAAGTTATAATAGTACTTTGATGATTTTCTGACAATTCATTTATTAAATACTGATTGATTTGAAATTTGTATTCACCAGCAAATTGTAGATCGCAAAGTGTCAAAGAAAGGTTAAAGACGTGAGCATTGTCTCTGGTGCTTGCAAATATCCACAACTAACAAACTCCTCCGTGCTCTTACTGGGCATGTCTTGCTAGAATTGTTTAATGAGTTGTTCCCCTTCGGGGGCTGTAAGAAAAGTGAGAAGTCAGGGGGAGAGGTGGGAATGTCGGACATTGTTTCCCACACAACAGTAAACAGGTTTGGAATTTCGATGAGTTGCTTAAGGGTTGTTTAGAGTCACAGTAGATCGTCTTGGGTACGCCCCCCTTTGCCCCCAATGCTCTCCTACCAGGGCAGTCTCCAAGGCAACCAAAGTCACTGGAGGGCTCTTTTCATCTTAATTTGGGAATTCAAATTTAGTGTCTAAACGAGGAAAAGCTAACTCATTGAGAACATTCTGTACTTTATTTCTGGGAAAGCATAATGAGTGTAATTTACAAACTTTATTGAGTTAGTTGTTGCTTTAATCTTGACATTATTTACTTCTGAATTACAAGAAGATTGACATGAGAGAAACTACACTAGATTAGTGCTTAATAGATGCAATGCACAATGACATTAATAAAAAGAAAGAAAAAATTACTTTTGGGACCTATTTTCATTATTGATGACCATGTAAAAGCTATTGATTCATCATTGCAATGTCTGTGAAGAGTTACAATCCTCAACCACTGCAAAATAAATGTTTTAAATAGTGGTTGTAGATCTAAATGAAATCCTGTAATTGATGATTAGTTAATAATCATAAAATTGTCCTTAGTAATGAGAACAAGTCCTAAAAGTCTATTTATTTCTTCTGTTTTTATTGCTGTCATTGTGTATTGCATCTATTAAGCTCAAGTCTGGTGTAGTTTCTCTCGTGTCAGTCTTCATCTAAGGTAGAAGTAAATAATGTCATGATTAAAGCAACAACTGACTCAATAAAGTTTGTAAATTACACTCATTTTATTTCCCCAGTACAGAATGTTCTAAATGAGTTAGTTTTCTTATTGATTAGACACTGGTTTTCAGGTGTTCGTTAGGTTCTCCAAAGATTTGGGTACGATTATGGACTGATTTGTTTAGAAAGCATAGAAAACACCAAACACGCCACAGTCCTTACCGACATAGAGGTTCCACAAGGTCTTTGTCCAAGAAGTCATGATCTTTCTTCACAGGAGAGATGTCAATTGGAAATTGAGAATCTGTAAGGAAACACAGGCATATCCCATATCAACAATCAAGTTCATTATAGACAAACACTGGAAAAAACAGATGTCTTTTAGGGACCGTAATGATTTCCCTCTGATTCGTTAATAGGCCAATCTTGCATGTTCACAGTGAACACTGAGGAATCCAGATGCCCACACTCTTAAAAAAACCCTGACAACACATTCTTTCCAGAGCGATAGCCAAGGCGAAGAGAGTAGCTAACTTGTTTTAGACTTCCGGATGCTAATAAAGTGAGACAGGGTTTGCCCCCCCAAAAACTGAGCTTGGCTTTGAGAAGCCATTACGTCTTCCACTGAGTATGGTGTCCAACTTATGTAACGGGGTGACTGGATCCAGACCCTGCTGAAGCTAACATTCCACTGGTACAATTAAATGTTTCATCATATTTTTTGCTTTTGTGGAACGACACAGAAGTAAAAACACAGATTCAGAGAGAGGCACAGTGTTCTGGTTTTAAACTGCTGGAAATTCCAAAACAACACTTATGAAGAGATGCATTATGGGAAGATTCTGTTCTGCACATTGATGCCATGTCTGCAATGAGACGACAATGACGTATTAATATTAAAAATGAACAAAGAATGGATTGTATGACAGGATGCCATTTTCTTATATAATAAGCTTCAAATTCAATTATTGTCAAAAATGTAGATATGAAAATGTCAAATATTGTTTAAAATTATTGTCTATTTTGCTACAAAAAAGCCAATGTTTTTTTCAGATTCAAATAATATTTTTTTTCATTTAGTAGCAGACTTTTTAGTATGTAAATACTTGCTTACATGATTATATACTATATATTATATTATATTATATTATATTATATTATATTATATTATATTCAGATGTGGAAATGTACTTAGGAAATGAAAAATATATATCCCAGACCACCTATATTTCCCAGAGGACTATAGACTAACACTCCAAGATCAAAAGAGTTGCCAAGGGCAAGTGAAAACGGCAGTGTTTTTGAGGCAAGGTTATTCCCATGACCTCTGTCTCTCTTTGAAGATGTCATACTCTAGTATGTTCAAACGGTACCTCTTAACTCGAACAACATCGGAAACAATATCCCACATTTAAAGCTTGTGTTTGCCCTAAATCAGGCTGACTTTGTGAGCTGGCTGACATCATATAATTGCTTCGAAATCTAAAAAAACCTATGGCTTTACTGTTGGGTGTGATAACATTTGTGAGGTTTTCTAAGTTTATGTTCTGGTGTGGTGAAGCGTTACCTTCAAAGAGCTGGGCGTACTGGGGGAATCCTGCCGCTCGTAGCCAGTCACAAGCTTCCTTTGCCTCGATTTCTGCAACACACAAAATGTTTGTACCTTTCAGACTCATAAAACATCTCTATCTGTTCATACCTGTATATATATATATATATGAAGACAAAGAAGAAACAAAATTAGAGGGCCCGATTTCATGGGTCGTTTCGAACTTTGAGATCTTTGAGAAGTAAGGCATCTTTCTTAAATGTCTCTCTAAAACAAAAAACAATGCACACCATATTCACATAGATTTTTTGTGTAAAATAAAAATATCCACAATCCTGTGTATTTCAGTATTTAAGATACTCTCAAGACAGGGAAAATCAACTTGTGTTTGATTTCAATTAACTAATTTTTAAAAATGATAGTATTTCTTGCTACAAAAAAAAAAATATTTCCAGGTTTAAATTATCTATTTGTACATTTATATACACATATACGAGATATATTTTACCTGAGATCTATATTATTATAATATGCATATTATTTTCATAGAATACTACTTATTTTACTTGTTTTTCTTAACTCAGTAAAAATTTGTTATATTTATGTTTAATGTGTGTTATATTATTATTATCATTATATAATATCCCTAATATTTTGAGAATTTGCTTCTCAAGTGAATTTATTTTAAGCATGTTTACATAGCTTTACTGTAAAACAAAACAATAACACTGACTAAAAACTGACAGTGTGAAAGACAAAATGTTTTTCTTTGAAAACTTGCTGCATCCTAGTAAGGACACAGTGTAAAGAAACTAGGAGGACCACTCGCATATTGTTTCATAGACAGTTATCTTCAAAACTATTTTTAGAAGAGCTTGTGTGCTCTTGGACAGGAAGAACGGGAGGGACGGAGAGAGGGAACAAGAGTGAGGAGGTATTACATAACATAATCAGTTCTGTGTAATTTAATTATGTTTCTTTTCCTGCCACTGCATGAACAAGGTTATTCTTGTAGGTCAGGAACCAGCCAGTCCTGTGAGCCTGTAAAGTCTGCTCATAATCCTACCTGATAAAAATGAGGCACGCTCAAGATCTTTAGGATTAAGAGATCAGTTACATATTGGCAACAGGATCCTGTTGATATAACCAAAGACTTTTACGTGACATGTCCCAGCAGACGTCAGCTGACGCAGAGCTTATGGAGGGTTAACAATGAACAAAAATGTCTGAAGCTTTTAGTGATCAGCTTTGGAATAATGCTAGGAAACTGCATGATTAATATCATCTGCCTGAGGGCATGGAACATTCATAAATATATTGATTTGTGGGGCCGCTGAACAAAACAATTGGCTTAGAGTTGACCAAAAAGGTCAAAGACCACCTGGTCATTTAAACACAAGAGTGTGTGTGTGTCCCACATTAAGATATAAAAACGTGAAGAAACTCACAAATAAAATCTTGTAAATATCAGCAATGTCATGAACAGAAAGATTTTTGCAAAAGTTTTCTTTTCTACTGAGAAAAAAACACCTCTTAATCTCATGTTTCCTCAAAAGATCTCAGTAACGTCTCAAACTGTGCTCAGATTAAACAGTCTGCAATAAAACGTGAACGATTTCAATATAAACGCAAACATCTCTCATCAAAGTCTTTAAACTTCACATTAAATGAGCTATTCAATCCACATTTGTTTTTTAATAGTCTTACTGTATGTGTCAATAATTATTTAATTTGTGTTATTTTTATTTATTTTAAAAAGTTGACTCTATCTGAACAACTCCGAAAAAATCAAGAGCTGTTCTCACCAAACTTACACAAAATGTAATACCGTCTGCCAGAGAGGGTAATTTAAGTCAGTGTTTGGACTTGAAACAGCAAAATCTGATATTTACAAAACAATAAAAGACCATAAGCACATACTTTCCATTGTTTAAGATTGCATCGCATTTCAACCAGCTATCGAGTTCCTCAAGTTCATTGTCAACAAATCACAATAAAAGACATCTACAAATGTAGCCTGCTACATTTTATTACCATCTAATAATTACTAAAAGTCACATTCAATTTAATAACAATGTACTCTTTTCACAATAAAAAAACACTCCAAAACAACTTTACAGAAAATAGTGCCTTACAATCCCCAGCGATCAAGCCAAAAATTCTCTAAGAAGTTTCAAGATGAGAAAGAAACCGAGGGAGGAACTAAGACAAAAATCAGCAAGTTTAAACAAATGCAGACAGACATATATACACAGATACCCATTGACAAAATCTAGTGTAGGTAGATCCTGTTCAATCAATAAATACACAATATATCATCCAAAGCATCTTAACAACAATATTCTAGTACCTTTTTATGAATCCTAAACAAAATATCTTTAACAACCATTCGAATCATTCTCACCTTATTCAGCAATACAGTGACTCCATATAAGGTCACCGTAACTTATTCAACGCAAGTAAATACAATAATACAGCACCACAGCTCAAATCTCAATAGAGCCTGAATCTCACTCCAAAGTGCTTGACGACCCAAATCATGCCCCAAAGGGTCTCCCGCCCTCCAAGCATGCGGAGCAGTGTAGCTGCGTCAGAGAGCGAATCGCCTGGGTTTCCATTCATCGTATTGATAATAACATGGATAACCGTGGTGAGAATTCCTGCGCAGCCTCCACCCCACTAAGATTACCACTCTTTTGTGTCACCTCCTTTACCGAACAATACGGTTTGTTCACTTCAGCAGCTCCTGTGAGAAGGACTAAATGCTTCAGACGTCAATAGATATAAGATTGTTCTTTATGAGTCTCGAAACTCTCAGCCTATAGCTACTCAGCACAACTATAGCAGGAACCTCTGAGGGCTTTATCTTACAGAAGTAAACAAACGCATGTTACAAGCAAACATACTGGCAAATATTAGCAGATAAAATGTCCTTGAGGTTCAAAAGGCCATAATACAACTAACTACAAAATACAAACATTGATTGATTGGGCCATTTTTTAAATCATTTTTTTGATACCAATACTAAGTTTTATATTTTAATATATTTTTAAATGTAATTTATTCTTGTGATGCTGAATTTTCAGCAGTCATTACTCCAGTCTTCAGTGTCGCTTTATCACTTGATATGATGATTTGATGCTCAAACATTTCTCAAACATTTTGTGTGTGTGTGTGTGTGTGTGTGTGTGTCTGTGTGTGTGTGTGTGCATGTTTATGTGGTTTATGAGGACACAAATTTGTATAATAACATGGGTATGACATAGGTATTACAACGAGAAGGTGATTTATGAGGACATTTTCAGTGTCCCCGTAATTCAAAAGGCTTATAAATAATTCAGAATGAGTCAGAGACTTAAGACTGGTTTTGTGGTCCAGGGTCACACACACACACATATATATATATATATACACTTCATCAATTAAGGCTGGGTATTGATACATTTTAATCTGATTCACAAGCTCTCCATTTGATTCAGTTCTCTGATTCAATTTGATTTGATTCTAAATCATTTGGTATATTTCATATTTCTTTTATTGTGTTTTCATACATTGCCTATGTATGAAAGAAACAATCTCCCAGCAAATGTTAAATTATACAGGGAAACTTTTAACTTGTACATTATAAAAATGTATTTCAAAAATAACAACATGGACCTAAACTCTGCAGTTCAACTGCTATTTAACAGACATAATAATCAAACCAACCAATAACTGCTTTGTAGATACCAACTTAAGTAAACTTTAAAAGGCAATTCTTGTGTTAAACATTAATTAAAATAATATGTAAAACTATTATAAATTATAAAAACTCAACTTATTAACTCACTCGAAAGAGCATAAAACATGTCAAAAATGCTTTTTAATAGACAAATGAGCATCTATTTAAAAACAAATCTCAAAATATCAGCTAATTGTTCATCTTGACCAATAAAACAAATCATATTTGCACAACAACACTATGTGGCAGTCAACATAGTGCCTGTAATTGAAAGCTGAGTGCCATTCACCTGATTCAACATGAACTGAGGGAACCTCCTTTGTGACTAAGTGTCCATTCCCAGGAGTGCTGAGGGCAACTGTACGTCCTGTGCTGTACAGTAACACTGAAAGTGTAGCGGCATCTTTATCAACGTCAAACAGCTGCAGCCGGAACCCCAAGCTGGGAATTCCACGTCGCACAGCATTCCGTAACACTATCCCGAAAGCTACGATTTCTTTTCCGTCATTGTCCTTTCTCATGGAATCGGAAGGATAAAGAGCTCAGCTACTGGCTCGCCGCCAGCGGGGGAATCTCTCGCTTTTAAAAGCGATCAAACTGCGTGCAGTGTTCAATGACTGCCACAACAATAACTTCGTAACACAGCACGGCACCAACACAATGCTAAAAGCAGAGTGCCGCTAAATATGTGAGAAACACAGACACCTTCCTTTCCTCATTGAATAATAACCTTACGTAAAAGGCGGGATACGGTTTTCCCTCAAGGTCAGCCATGGCACACGCTGGCACTTTGGCAAGCTGTCACAAGTCCCGTTAGGAACTTAATACAATCAACAAAAAATTGGCAATTATTTGTAATTATTATTATGAGTGAAAATTGTCTCCAGGAAATGGCATAAAACATTAAAATAGCATTTTCTTACAAAATATACTCCAAGAATTTTAGTTTTATTTAACCTTGAAAAATCTGTCACAATGTTTAGCTTCACAGATGTGTGGATTCTGTGAATTATCCAAGTGTAATGCAATTTACACAGGCATGAAATGAGCAATAAATCAATACATTAGGCTTATTGCACTGTAAAAATTACAACGGAGTGGAAAAACAGATCAATGAAACACGATAAAGTCATAGATTTACTTACGAGAGACTTTCATCCTGAAAAAAAAAAACAAAAAACAATCCTAAAGAATTTCTTCTTTCTGAACCATCTTTTCTGTGCTCTCCTAACTCTCTCCTCTTCTGCTTCTTTCTCCTCAGCTTTTGTGTTTTTCTCTCTCTCTCTCACTTCCTATTTCCCTCCCCTTTATTTTTCACTCCCTCTCTCTTTGATTTATTCCAGCTCTCATTGGTTCTCAAGTCCAAGCCCCCTTCCAGTATCTACCCCCTCCGTTCCTCGTGCTTTCTTCGCTCTTCCACTTAAACCATCACAACTCACTCTTTCTCTCTTGGCACTGCCCTTTCGGCCACCCTCCAAGTGGCAGGACACTGGCAATGTGGGATTTTATTTTCTTCCCGTCTTATGATGTAATCTACCCCCCATTGATCCCATTCGTCTCCCAAACCTACAATCTAGCTCATCTAGTAAAGACTACAGGATGTTATACCTCCCTTAACTTTGAGTTTTATAGCTTGGGGGGGCGACTTTGTTGTTGGCAAAATCTTCCTGTACGAGCAAGCACTCTTCACTCTTAAAAATAATGTGGTTTTTTTTATAAGCATCTATGGTTCCAACATTTTTGGAACCTTTCAAGATTCTTTATAGTGTAAAGGTTCTTCAGATTTTTTAAAACATTCTTCATACCAAGCAAAAAATGGTTCTTTTAAGAACTATTGACTGAAAAGTTATTTTGGGGAAACCAAAAATAGTTCTTCTATGGCATCGTTTTGAAAACCTCCTTTTGGAAACTTTTGGAGTGTTGCTGGAAAACAGGAGGGGAGGGATGGACTGGGGGAAACCAAAATGATCCAAATTCCTGCAACGCCCCTCGGCATGATGGGAAGCCGTAGGAGAATGTGACATCACAAGCAGGCGATCATTAAAAGTGATTCACTGGGGGAGACATGGCATGCAACATTATCTAGTGTCAGCTAAGTGTCTGCTGCCCACCGAATATTACATACATCAGCAATGTGACCCAAAGCCTCATGGGAAGACCTTTGTGGGCTGTAGCTTCTGCAGTGGGATCAAACAATAAAGAAAGAAGACAAAAGACTGTCGCCAACAGAATGCCAGCAAACATTCCACTAAACTCAAAAGAACATCTTTGTTGTCTGATTGAGTTTTTACTTTAACGATGGTTTTGGACCGGATCATAGTTAAATTAAAACATTATTTACAAATGTTAAAACGGTATTTAGTATGTTAAATATTGAAAAGGCTTCAGACAATTACAACATTAAAACCAGGAACAGCAATTCTCAAGTGAGACTCTATAAAACCACCCTCCAAAAACACAGCATGCGTTATGAATCAGCCAGACGGGCCTGTGAGTGACTGAAAACAGCCGTGATACAAGCGCACAATCTATTACTGTAAAGCCTGATGCTCTCATTGGAAAACACCTGGAGATAATTCATGGCACAGAAACAAAGTTCCAGCGGCTGAGTCAGACGCCCCCGAGGGGATGCAGGCTTGACAGACACCTCTTGGAGCTCAAACACATGCTTTTTTCGACTGCTGATTCCACTTGCTTCCTTGTAAGAGGAAACTGGCTTCTGTACTAAACGACAGACAAACATGAGTCTGTTGTCTGTGGAAACCTCTGCCCTGGATGTGTCATAAAACATCTGATAAGACAATGGAAAAACTATACAGGTGCATCTCAATAAATTAGAATGTCGTGGAAAAGTTCATTTATTTCAGTAATTCAACTCAAATTGTGAAACTTGTGTATTAAATAAATTCAATGCACACAGACTGAAGTAGTTTAAGTCTTTGGTTCTTTTAATTGTGCACGACATTCTAATTTATTGAGATGCACCTGTATATCAAAATCAGTCAGGTATCGGTGGACCAAATATGTAGGTATAAACAAAGACTAACTATATATTTACATTTTCAAAAGAAAACATAAGTATGTTTTTGAAAGATGTCTCTTATGTTCATTAAAAGGCTGCATTTATTTTCATCAAAATACAGTAAAAATTAAAATAACTGTTTTCTATTTTAATATATTACAAAATTAAATTTTTTCCTGTCAAGCAAAGCTGAATTTTCAGCATCATTACTCCAGTCTTCGGCGTCACGTGATCCTTCAAACATCATACTAATATGCCGATTTGGTCCTCAATTATTATTTCAAAAATGACTTCTTTCAAAAACATTTAAAAAACATTTGGCTGCCATACTTTATATACACTCTAGTATACTCTTTCTGGATTGTGTTGACTAGCTGTTTGAAGCAAGATTGGCACCAGCATAGACATCCTATGGAAAAAAAAGTCTTATGATATTATTGTCATAACATGACATAAAAAGACACTTTATGAGTTTAATGAATAGTTTTTAAACCCGTGTTCAATTTCCGAAAGCTTTTATCATCAGTTGTACATTACTATCCCACATCCTGATCTAAAAGTAATGTCCTCGAACTAGAGCTAAATATTTACACGTGGTAATGTGGCTCGTATGCATGAAAAGAGACGTGATGAGGACAGGGACATGCAGACGTGTTCAAAATGTGTATACGCTCCATCTGGCTAGTAATACGGTGTGTCACACCAAAACAGACATATATCCAGCTCAGATTACCTTCTGCCTATTGTTCATTTGGGGGTTAGATTACGACCACACAATGCGTATAGTGTAAAGGGCAGCAAATGTATAAACACGTCTGCGGTTGAGCGGAACGTGATTAAAACATTACGGTCAAACATTTGGGACACTGGGTTTTTTAAAACACCATTCACTTTATGTGCCTACGTCAAATCAGTCTATAGACGTCAAAGAAGCATCCATGCCTCACCAAAACACATAGAAACTGGTAATGAGTCACCTCACCCAGTACCTAAACACATCTGACCAATGCATGAGCGTCATGTATATATTTGTCTAAATGGATATGTGGCAGCTCACTTGGTGAACCAGGCAAGATAAGACATAAGCAAAGAATAAAACCCTTTTTTATGTATCGTTTTGATCCACTGCAGCTTTCTACCATCACCATGCCTTTATCATTTGTTCTGGCCACTTTCATATGCCTTTTATGGATATACATATATATATATATATATATATATATAAATATATATATCAAAACATTAAGCATTGTTTTCACAAACATTTTTGAGAGAAACAAATAATTCTGTTAATTATTTAATATTTAATTTGTAATATTTAATTGAATGCACATTATATCCAATCATCCTTTTAATAAAATTAAACTAAAAAATTTGAAATTGTGCTAATATTGTGAAAATATTTAATTTTGTTCATTTATGATATATATATATAAATGCTACCTATGAAATTAGCCTTAAGATAAATTTTACAGTTTTTTTATGTCATTTTGCTAGTGCTATTAAATGCAAAACATAATTTGAGATGTGGAGAAAATGTGAATTATTTTCAGAGAAAACAAAGTACATAAATGACAAAATTGATATATACTGTTAATGGACTAGTGACTAGTTTACACAAGCATCCACAGTTGAAGAAACACCCGTGTGTGTGAAAGAGAGAGAAATGTGATCAAATGAATTCAACTCAGCTTGCTTGTGCTCAGTTGAATGCTTGAAGACTGACAGACAGTGCCAATGGCTAGTGAGAGCCTGGTCATCAAAATTCAGAAGTCTGGACTGCTGGCGCAGCAAAACGTGGCTTCACAGGGAAAAGCCCTGGGTCATAGTGGCAATGGTGTGGGAATTCTCCTCTATTATTTCACAGCCTAAGCTTTAATTAACATGAGCACCAGTGCTTCTGGAACCCCTAATGGGCGACATCCTACATACAATAGTCGGGAGTTAAATTAAAGAGAGGTACCACTCCATAATCTCACAATATCACACGTCCCTTGCTCGGTGGCAGGAGTTTTGCCGGTGGAGGTTCACAGCTGGGCTGTGGGCCAAAGGAAATTACAATCGCTGGGAAGTACGCACAAAAGCAGCCCTCCAGATAAGACATAATAAATTCTTCTTTCTGACAAAACATTTGGAAGAACTGCTGCCTTCCCGGTTGGCAAAAACAACACGGATTAGGTCAGCTGGGTTTTTTGGTAATACTCATTTCCCGACCACGTCACGGCTTCCAAACCAGTCTCATTTTATGATTAAAAACAGCAGGTACGTGTTAGCACCAAATCAGGGTTAATAAAACAAATAGATGTGAAGTCGCAGACAGATACTGTACTTGCGCCATTTCTGTGACTTTCCTCCATGGCATGATGTTGATGTTGCATGTCTAACTCATGCTATAAGCCAAAAAGAGCCATTTCTAATACAGAATTCTAAAGCAGTATCTGTTTGGCTGACCTCTTTCCTCGAAAAAAGCAGGAGTGTGGGTCTACCTTCAAAAGGCACTCAGTGAGAGCTTATTGATTTTGAGAGTGAAAAACATTTGTTGACTGCTGATAAAGCTCATTGGGTCATAAGTCACTCTGTGTGTTTGTGTCCTGAAATTAATTCAAACAAGACTGGCGCAGCTGTGGTAACACTCGGCTGAGCCGTTCAAGGACACCCACTGACTGTCTGCTTTCATCCACAAATCTCAATCTGGGCAAGCCTTATTTGAGGTCACTCTTGCTAGTTTTGTTCTTAGGCCTGGATGGAGTATTGGTATCTTTTAATATAGTAAATAATTTCAATGTATACAACATTCGTTTTAGTGTTCCGTGTGTGTAATTAAAGCAACATCTAAAAAAAAAAAAAAATATGGCCATTAAATCACACTTGTGTTGTTTCAAACATATATGTTTTTCATGGAACATTTGAAATTTGAAACCGGATCGCAGAGACAGTGAACTCAAGAAGCAAATCAGTGAACAAATCGTTCAGGCTGAATGATTTGTGCATGAATCAAAGCTGAAATGATCCAGGTTCAGGAGTTCTCAGGTTAATTATTAAGGAATGAGGGAATTAATTAATTGATTTTAAAAATATGGATAAATGGGAAAAAAATACTTAAATATATGCATTTAAAAAATATGCATTTTGCTCAAATTAAGATATGAATTCAAGACTTAAAGGGGTCATATGATGTTGCTAAAAAGAACATTATTTTGTGTATTTGGTGTAATGAAATGTGTTTATGTGGTTTAAGGTTCAAAAATCACATTATTTTCCACATACTGTACATTATTGTTTCTCCTCTATTCCCCGCCTTTCTGAAACGCGTCCTGAAAATCGAGGTGTGCTCTGATTGGCCAGCTATCCAGTGTGTTGTGATTGGCCAAATACCTCAAGCGTGTGACGGAAATGTTACGCCCCTACCATACTGTGATGACGTGTGCTGGCGCGACGAGACAAAACCAATAAAACCCATTATAAACGAGGCATTTGTTGCATCCATTGGGGACATATTTATGGATTATAATGACTTATACTGTCTTTTTACGCGTTGCGTTGCATCGCGCCACGTAAACATAAAACCATGTCTGCATTTGTGATCAGAGAAATGACAAACAACAAGCGCTACTCTACACTGCTCAAACGAACAGCTTGTATCACTCCAAAGAGAAAGGAAAACTTGAAATTCGCATCATATGACCCCTTTAAAATACAGCACACAACTTGTTTGGACTATTCTTGTGTCTTTTATGAAAAAGACCTAGATGAAGATTCTTCCAAGTAAAATAATACAGATTTAAAATGACATAAGTGGTAGGTAAATGATAAACTATATGAAGACAAAGTCCCATTAAGAGTACAATTGGATTCAAAATAGATGGTGGCTATCGAAGAACGTCTAGGTTACTTGTGTAACCCTCGTTCCCTGAAGGAGGGTACGGAGACGTTATGTCAGTCGTGACTGACGAATTGGGATCTCGCCCGAGAGCCCAATCACCTTCGAGTGTTAACTAAACAAGC
>NW_015538055.1:2482590-2486073 GCF_001515605.1 Sinocyclocheilus anshuiensis
GGCTCTCGGGCGAGATCCCAATTCGTCAGTCACGACTGACGTAACGTCGAACGTGACTGACTGAAAGGGAACTATTAATCTTTATTGATATATTTACATTGTGTCCATTATAAATAATTATATTGTAACTACTGACATCAATGTGAATCTAAATACATCCGGCATTGTTTGAATCCTAACAATGAATGGCAGCTTAAAACGATATGTTCATTTCGGGAGTCCTGCATGTGGTGGAAGTATATATATATAATATATATATATAATATAAAAATATTTTGATTGGTTTGACCACGGAAAATCGCTTTGGGTTGTTTGTCACAGCAGACTTGTGACTTGTGTAAAATATGATACACAACAGAACGGTCCTCCACAAAAGGAAAAAAGGAAATATATGGGAGGATTATAGTGTAGCTGTATACCAAACAAGCCCGTGACGTCTTTGCATTGCGGCTCTTAAATTCACCGGCCCCATAGCTGGAAATTGATAGTGCATTTTTAACGTTGCGGCTTCTGTGAACCAAGCCGAAAAGCTCCTGCAATGAAGTACGCCAAGGCTTTACGGCAAAACCCGACACTCCTCCAGTTTCAAGTTAAACCAAGATGTTCATACTTTATCAATTTTCCTAACCGCAGAGCGGTGACTCTAAGCTCTCCACAAGCCCAAAAGAGTGGGCTAAATAAGGACTGGGGGTCTGGAGAGTAATATTCAATGCTCCGAATGTTCCCAAACATCTGGGGAATGTTAAACGTGACACTTCGTAAACAGGTTGTGGTTGTTTTCAGGATTTTACCCAAAGTGAGGTGACAGAAAAAGTGCAGCTTGGATTTGTGCAGTCTGTCTATTTCATCAAAAGCTCAAGTTAATGATTCTTGACAGTCTAAATATAAAGAAACATTAAAGAGAGGCAATGGAGAAAACTTTTCGAAGCTGTGGCCAAAAGTGTTTAGAAACTATAATCCGGAGCCATAGAGCAGGTGTTCACTTTCTGACCTCAGAGGTCAATATGTCTTGCCGCCACACATGTGTTCCATTAAAACCTCTCAAGTGAGCTGCTATACAAGGAAAGGCAGCTCAACCTGAACCAAAAGAATACCTCAGGACCTTCCCCTAAACAAGGCAAAAAATAAATAAAAATCAATCAGATGAGCTTCCTGAAAAATACATCTAGCAGACATTCTCCGTGCGCCAGATAAACACTTCCAGACGCTGGACTACAGCCATTTTCCCACATGCTAAAGTGTTTTGACAGCCATCTCAGAAGCTCTGTTGTTTTATTTTTGTCTATTTTCAGAGAATGAGCAACATTAACGTGGATTTCAGCAGAATTTGTTCATCAAAGCTTGCTGCTTACAGGAAGATAAGTGCCACGTTAAGACAAATAAATCGACACGTCAGATGAATGAGTACCGATAAAAGAGGAGAAAATATATTTCTACCAGATGATCAAAACGAAAAATGAGTAACAGTTAATCTGAAATGGAAATCAGGTCAACATTTACTCACCCTCATATCCTTCTGAGCATGTTCCACTTTTTGCCATAAAACAGACATTTTTACTCGTCTTAAAATCATTCTTAAGTCAGATTTTTTTCCATGAATCATCTGATTCCGGTTCAGTTTCATTACTACTTTTATTATAGACTCTCAAGAACAAGACAAGTTGTTAATATATTCAGTGAACATCTGCATAAAATTCTTCTCACCCAATGCTATCATATGTCATATTTTATGATGATTTTTGCCCTTTTGAGGCTTGAAAGCTGTAGTTCCCATTTGGTGTAACTTCTTCACGATTTTGTCTATCATGTTCTTTGGAAGAAAGTAAGTCAAAAAGCTTTGTAATGAAATAAATGAGTAAATGATAGCTGAACTTTCAGTTTTGGTCATGGTTTTCAGGGAAATTGAGTTTTTTTTAACCATTTGAAAAAAAAGGAAAAATAAGTGGACAAATTAGGCTAGTTATCTGTTTCTTAGTCACTTCCTCTATTTAGTATTTCCCCCAACTCAGGACATGTGTGAATGTTTTGAGCATACTTACACAAAACACAATGACAACCTGTACATATGTGTTTAGTGTGTGAAAAATGGCCCGAACACTGTTATAATGACATGTCAAATCTTTGCACCTAAAATCAATAGTATTTCACAACTATTTTCCATGTCATGAACATAGTGTATCCTGTAATTCACACTCCTATGTGATATAAACACACTCACTACACTCTGCAATTTGGTTTTTCGTGCCAAGTTCTCACAGCTGTAGGATGTTGCAATTATCAGAACATGTGTTTTGTTCTTGCTCTGTAGCAGGTAAAAAATAAACTTAGTCACTTATTGCAGTCTAGCAAACTCTGTAATTTCACTCAGTGTCTAAGAATGGCACTTCTTCTTATAAAAAAGTAATGTGTTGGTACCATAGTAAAATGATGGTATCAGAAGGTAATGAATACCATATTTATGTAAAATGGTGTTTATATGACACTTCCAGGTACTGGAACACCAGGTGAAGAATACCATGTTGCTATTATTTTATTATTTTTATATTACATATTATATATAATCAAAGCCAAACCATCAACATAAGCTTTCTAGGTCTGTATCAATTACTTTGAACTAAAATGGTTATAAACTGATGCACTGAGGTCTGTGCTGCATTTGAGAGCAAATTTACATTTGAACCAACAGGGGTCTCTCTTCAGCTAAAAACACTGCCTAAACTATTGCAACCTATGCAAATGAAAAAAACGTCTTAAAATGTTTAAAAGAACATTTTTCTACCATTAAGTACAATGCCAGAAGTCATTCCATGACTTCTTGCAATCAAACTTAATTACCATCATATATTAAAAACATGCCAGCAGTATATTTGAAAAAGCCAACAAAGCACTATTCACTGAAAGGGGAAATAACTCAATTACTTTATTACATTAAATACATTCTTCAGTCTATCCTTGAACAGGCACTGAAATAATTCTCAGTCATTAGAGATTTATTAATCTCTGTCCGACTTTGTCAGCACCAGGGTTATATTTAGAAATGCAGAGAAAGTCACGATCCACAGGTCTGTTAATATGTCACGTCATCCATGGTCACAGCATTCAGACTCTGGCACACATTAGTGAAGACTGTCAATGATTCACTCCCGTGTGACACAGATAACCCTTAACAGCTGTGCAGGTACATATTAATGACCCAGGTTAAAAAACAGCAACACAAAGCATCCATCATGTATGAAATGCAAGAAGCAGCTTATGTGGTATACTTCAAAATATGTTATATGTTATGTGTGATTCATTTCAGGCTAATATTGTATTGGCTATAGTATACACTTGCTCATCTGCCAAATGCATAAATGGTTTATACATAATTATATAATTTTATATTTATATTTATATTTTAAAATATTTTATATAAAATTATAATTATTGTTAAAATGTGTGTATATATATATATATATATATATATATATATATCATATATAT
>NW_015538055.1:2487940-2489339 GCF_001515605.1 Sinocyclocheilus anshuiensis
TTAAATAATTTAATTTATACAATATAAAAATAATAAAAAACATATACAAATAAATATAAAATAATAATAATATTAATGCAACATTTAATAAATAATTCATAAACTATAACTATTTATTTATATTTATATCTATATTTACATTGTAATCTCACAAAGAGTTACATAGACTGCTGGGAACTTCTTAAGCATGTAATGATAATGATTAAGACCAGCTTCATTCACTTTCAGGATGAATGGGTTTACCATCGCAGCTGTTGATGGTTTGCCACTGGAGACATTTATCCATCCTCAGTACACACATTTTTGCTATACCTCGTCTACTGTTCATGAACGTCTCCAAATCTGAGGAACTCTAACACATCTGGGGAACTCTCAGGGAGACTAAATTGTGAGGAAAAACCCACCAGACTCTATCCATGCTGGACCAGAGCCACTTCTAAGAATACATCCTGGTGAGCCTATTTTCTGTAAGCTTTTTAATGAGTTCTTTGATCATCATTTGTCCTCTTGACTAATGAGCACTCAGACAGGAAATGAAGACTAATTTTCTTGTGATTTCTTCAAAGCCTAATGCAACTTTTGGTTTTGAACTCACGGGATAATACTAACTCATGATGTTCCAGATCAAATGTTTGTGCAAAATTCTCTTGTGCAACGGTCAGGCCACTGTCACTGCCGAAATAAACTAGACTTCACCTCCCTTCAAAGAATAATTCATCAGAAAGGGTTTGGGCTTGATGGGGCAAAGTTGAAATTGCTCAAGAGCTCTTCAGAAAAGACCATTTCAAGGAATCCCATATCAGCCACTTAAGCATGCCAGCATCTGCCCATCCTGAGTGGCACTACGCTTTCAACGAATGGCATATCTATCCAGTGAAGGAGCGAGAGAAACGGTAAAGTGCTTTTCTTGCTTTTGGCTTGAGTGGCTCAGGCCTCTCCACTTAAACTTCCAAAAACACACAACGGGAACATGGAAGTCCACCGTTGGGCGTCTCTAACCTTCCCATCATGCAGCTCTAGTGGAAAGCAATCTCCATAGTCCCCATCCCAAATGACCTGCTCACCTTAACAGCTAAGACTGTAAAGGCAGTTTCCCACAGATCAACGCAATACAACTTCAATAGAATTGAAAATCACATCCAGGTCCCCATACTGTTAGACGTCTAACTCAAAACATCTGTAAATGTTTATATGATAGATAGATAGATAGATAGATAGATAGATAGATAGATAGATAGACCTATAAAGCTACCAGTGTAGCTAATCAGAGGAGATGTGTTCAGGATCAAAAAAACTGTAGCCGTCAGTTTTCGTAGCCATACTGTAGCCTAGGGCTGCACGATTAATCGAATGCGATTGTCATGCGCATTTGATAGTAATGCCGGTTCTGTAATCAGCA
>NW_015538055.1:2489423-2495382 GCF_001515605.1 Sinocyclocheilus anshuiensis
TGTCGAATCGCGATCTCGATTCCATTTCGATTTATCGTGCAGCCCTACTGTAGCCATATTAAAAAGTGTCACCCGCTCTAGAGCCTTACAACCCCTGGCACAAATATCTAATAGCTGAGCACTGTGTTGACAAACCATTACTCTCAGAGAGGATGGGAGGTGACAGGCATACAACAGTGAGCTAATGATCTTTACAAGGAGGCCGGTGTTATTGAGTTGTTAAGAGCTGTGTGGGAGAGCTCGGGTACGATACTGCCCTTTGTCCTGAGTCCTGACCCCTGCACTCGATATTCTAAATAAAAAAATGACAACTAATTAGGCTTGGTTACAGTACACTTCTGTTGAGTTTGAGATATCTTGAATGACACAGTGTTGCTTGGTACCTTTCTCACATCCATTTGATGGCTTCAGATCATATATTTATATGTTATATGAGCACCAGGTGGTCAATTTTAATAATGCCAACTTGATCAAAATGACTCCGTTACGTTCTTAGTCTCTCTCAATGTAATCAGATGGATTTTTATGACCGTTAGCAGTCCTTGGCATTCTCATTAGCTTTTGGCAATGCAAAAAAAATCCCAAATTTTATTGTCTGGCATCCTATCAATCGAATTATATACATATAAACCTATTTTGGAAATATCTGCTACCTCAACCTGGGAAAAGCTATTGAAAACTATCGTTAAACATTTTTCAAGAAATATGAATAGCTCATTGATTTTATGCTTCGGCAAATGTGTGTACTAGTGTTTGTCTCCGTGTATGAATAGATGTTTATGTGCTAGGATGGGAATTTTTGAATATCGTGTGTAGCCATAGCAGATGTGCAGAGTGTCTGGCGTCCAGATGGGCATCTATTAAGAGGAAAGAACCCAAAGCACACCACAGGAATCAAAGCAGCTCCATTACTATAAACATCACTAAAGTATCTACAGATTCATTTCAGAGCTACCTCAAACACCGAAAGAAAAACAACTCTTTATGGAGACAATGACTGACTCTAATAGAGTCTCAAACATAAGAAACTGTGTAAAAGGTTGCTAATGGTGTCATCCATGTTAGATTGCTATATCTGAGTGAAAGAAACTAGAGCTCAACTTTCTTTCTATGGTTGCCACAACAAAACTATATTATATAAAGTTTGGGATCAGTACGATTTGTAATATTTTTAAGTTTCTTCTGCTCATCAAGGCTGCATTTATTTGATCAAAAATACAGAAAAAAACTGTAATATTGTGAAATATTATTACAATAAAAAAAAAATTTTTTTTAATACACTTTCAACTGTACTATTTTAATATACTTTCAAATATAATTTATTTCTCTTGATTCTCTTGCCACATGATCCTTCAAAAATCGTTCTAATATGCTGCTTTATTATCAATGTTGGACACAGTTGGGCTTCTTAATATTTTTTGGAACCTGTGATACTTTTTTCAGGATTCTTTGATGAATAAAAAGTTAAAAAGAACATAATTTATTCGAATATAAGTCTTCAATATAAGTCTTTACTTTTACTATTTAACACATTATTTCTGAATAAAAGTATTAAAAAAAAAAAAAGAAAGAAAGAAAAAAATTTACTGACCCCAAACAGTAGACTAGAGTATATTGTTACAAAAGATTTCTATTTTTAATAAATCCTGTTCTTTTAAACATTCTATTTATCAAAAAACCCTGAAATGTATCCACAAAAATACTGAGCAGCACATATGCTTTTAACAATGATAAGATAAGAAATATTTAAACATCAAATCAGCATATTAGAATGTTTTCTGAAGGATCATGTGACATTGAAGACTGGAGTAATGATGCTGAAAATTCAGCTTTGACATCTCAGGAATAAATTACATTTTGAAATACACTGAAATAGAAAACAGTTATAATAAATTGTAATATTTCACAATATTATTTTTACTGTATTTTAAACCAAATAAATGGAGGAAATGACTTTCAGAAGCATTAAAAAAAATCTAACTGGCCCAAAACTTTAGACTTTTGAACGATAGTGTGTATATATTTCCACATAAATAAATAAACACTTACACTCTGGGTAATTGTCTCAGTTGGGCCAGCCCCTCTGTCTATGTCAACAAGACTGAGTCGGTGGAATTCAAGAACGTGTGACGAGCCTTTTGCCTCCAACCCCCCTTAGGGTTTATGTTGAACTCACACTAGGCCAACATACAGGAAAACATCCTTTAAAAAATGCCCTTACTATCTAGGAAAAGCCTTTACTATGTAAACAAACAACACGTCAGTGTTATTGGTTGTACGTGACTGACATAAACAAGAACATGCTATACTGTATAGGTTTATTGTCTATAAAACTAGTAAATGGACTTCTTGTTTGGAATGGATTTGTCTTAAAACTTATCCACAAGCATGCAGGCCTCACAAAAGCAGACACAGCAGGCCCATCATGTTTGAAGCCACCATATTGTCACAAATAGGGAAGGTATTAAATAACAGCAGGTGTCTGTCTTGTGTTCCACCTGAACTAGATACTGATGACAAACCAGACACCACAAAGTCAAGAAGACAAGACTCAACATGCCCTGCTGTACACCTTATCACAGCGCATCAAAGATGTGAACGTGAGACATATACCTGCATTTCTGAGAACATCTCCCTTCAAAGAACAATCAGATCATTCTGCATTAGGTAACATGAGAACTCTTGAGGAAACATTTTAGGAAACCACTTTGAGGTCAGTTAAAGTATGTCCACACGAGTGACATAAAATGGGAAAGACAAATGTCTCCATTGTTTCTTCAGGAAAGAAATGACATTAAAAGGAGACTTTTGTTGACATATTCTGTGACTTAAAACATGTCTCCTCTATAGTTTCAAAAGAGATCTAAATTTTATTTGAAATTGTGCTCAGATTAGCCAAAAAGTCATCTGCCACGAAAAGCATTATGAACTCAATTAATTCTTATTAAATTCTTTCAAAACCAAATTATCTCAGCTATGGAATCACAAATGAGATCTCTTTAACATCTCAACTGTTCCTCCTAGAAAGCAATGTGATTAAATGGAGAGTGAATTGAATTTTCCTAAAATATTCTGCTCCACAAACTTGTTTCTTACAAAAAAGACCACGCAATTTCACATTTCCTCTAGAGTTTCAAAAGAAATCTCAGAAACTTACAAACTGTGCTCAGATTAGCCAAAATACCAAAGTCTGAGATCAAAAGTCTGAGATTTTCAGTATGAACTCAACATTTCTTACTAAAAACTTCAAAGACCAAATAAATGAGCCCATGGAATCAATATCTCTAAATTTAGAAAAGAGACCTCTTTAACATCTAGGTAGCAACAAGATTAAAAGGAGGAAACAGAATTTTGCTGAGATATTCTGCATTTCATATTTGTTTCTTTTGTAATCTCACATCTCTTCTAGAGTTCCAAAAGGGATCTCAAAAAGAATTTCAAACTGTGTTCAGATTAGGCAATATATCAAAGACTACAATCAAATGTCTGAGATTTCAATATGAACTCAAAATATTTCTCATCCAATTATTCCAAAACCAAATTATCTGAGCTATTAACTCTTACTGTTTGTTAATAATTTTCCCATTCATTTTCCCCATGTGTCTATTTTTATCTCTCCTAAGGAATTTTATGAGAGACACCTCAGCTGATGATACTTAAATAAAACATAACTCAAAACATAAAGCCTCATACAGTTTTTCTCTTAGATGAAATGTACAATTACAGGTAAAAATAAAGAAAAAAAGGTGTTATGTTTATGAATATGTTTAGTGAGGGCAGCCCTTCAATAGACTGAATGGTCTGTGAGGGTCTTAATCCCTGTGCAGACCCCCTCAGGTAAACTCTCACTGATGAACACAAAGCAAAGGGGAGGAGTTAAAATGTCAAATGCCATTTACCTGAACGATCGACCATTGTCTTCCACTGAAAACAACACCCGGAGGTGTGATGGTGACAAATAGAGATTCCTAACTATCTACATGTTCTTTTCTGCCTCAATATAATACAACATAAATAATGTGCTATGAAGAACTATTTAAACCACATAGAGTTACGAGTCAAATGAAAGTTCAAGGTCAAGCTAGTCATTGTTACGTGCAAATAGGTTCATTAGTTTCTGAATCAGTCACAGAAATTCCTTGCGTGTAAAATATGAGACCTGACACTATCTGATCCATAGTATGAGATTGTTTCCAACTGCTTAACTGAAACAAATTGGGACATAAACCAAAGAAAGGGCTAGCAAATTAAGGTGTATAATATAAAAAGACTGGGATTGTCTTTATGCTTCCAAAACTGATTAAAGTTATCAGACACTACCCAAATACACACTATTGAAACACACACACAAACACAGCAACTCTAACTCCTACAACTAATGCCATGTTGTTCCACAGTGTCATACCTGCCGCTATCCTGTTAAGCAGCTGCTGGCGGGCAATGATCCTGCCCAGCCTGTACCCGGAGCGCCGTCTGAGGTGGTCCATCCTCAGGTAGATATCCTGCGTCTCTGGGGTCATATTTCCCAGGCATTCACTGCTCTCGGTGCGCGGCAGCTCCCTGTACATGATCACACAACGTGAAACGTCCGGCACCCCCCTCCCTAAAAACAAATACCTGAAACAATCACGTAATCTGTCCACCAACAGCCCAACATGTGTGAGATGTGAGTCCATAGAGTTCCAGTTCCAGAGGAGTACCAGCTGTCAGCCCTGCCCCCTTTTTGAGTCACATGACTAGAGGTGAGCCAATGAGAAACCAGGATAAAGAGGGCAGGCCTCGTGGCTGAGCTGAATTCAAGGTTGCGAGCGCTGCTCGGTTCAGGAGGGAAATATAAATACCAGAGGAATGCCTGTGAACTGAGCGAGTGGAGAAAGCTGGAGAGCAGGGGGCCGTGGGAGGGGAAAAAGAAAAACAGCGTGGCTAAGAGAAACACCCAGACCAAAAAGAACAAGCCTGCTGCTGTGAAGCCCCACTCAGGTGCCAAGTTTGCTAAGGAGGAGTTTGTTAGTTGGGAAAAGAGAAATGAAGAGTGGCAGGAAAAGAGAAAAGTTTGGTCTTATAGACTATTAACTTAATTCAAATGCTTTTAGACAAAAAATATGTGGTCACACAATCCATTAAGACAATACAAACAGAAAACAGACCTAGAAGTTACTGTGTATGTAAGAAAAAAAGAATAACAAAAGGTGTCTTGTTGGTAAACTCAATCCGCAACCCCCTATTTGCTCTGAGCACAGTGCGGCTTCACCTTGTGAAACAGCCATTCATGCTAAAATGGCCATTTCACACGTTAAAATAGGTTGTACAGGAAACGTCTGAACTGTAGGTGAAACACAAGAATCTTTATTTATGCTGAAATAATGTGCATTTATCACTTGACCTTAATTTCCTGACAGGTGTCAATAAACTAAACTAAACTAAACTAAACTATGTGTCATTATGTCCCTGCTTTAATTATCTCTTAGCTCCACTTACATTACTAAAAATATAAAAAAAATAAAAGAAAAAAGATAATAATAATAATACTTTAATATATTATACTATTATATGACAATTACTTATTATTTTAATTGTAATACTAGTAGAAAAATGTAATTATTCATTTCAGTAATATCACAAAATAAAAAAAGAAAAATCAGTTGTAAAAGTCAATCATGGGCTACTGGTCGAATGCTGTCTGCAACTGATACTTCATAAATGCTGATACTTCAATGAAACACAAACGAGTTCTACATGAGCAAAAGAAACTTTGCACAATACCAATTTCCTATGTAGTTGCTTTACAAGTACCAATGAAGTAGATAACATTATAAATCGCACACTTGCCATCTGTTAAGTATGTCACGTGAACATGAATGTACTTGGATAACTAAAATATGTTTGGTAAATGTAATTTACCAATTAATGTAATTAAAGTAAATGTAAAAACATATATATATATATATATATATATATA
>NW_015538055.1:2496702-2505608 GCF_001515605.1 Sinocyclocheilus anshuiensis
CTGTATATATATATATATACATGTAAGTCACTCACAGTTTAGTTATGCTAAAGCACATTAAATTAGAATTTGTGCAAATGAAAAAAAAGAAATAAAAATTATTTTACAAGAAAAAAAAGGAAATTAATGGAAGGTTTGCAAGAGCATCTGTTCCATTGCCGCATGGAACAACCCAAGACTTCAGACTGAAAATCTGAAAATCTTTGCAAAGAGTTCCACCCTCTGTTTACTAAACTCCATCACTCTTAAGGCACTGGTGAACAAGCACACATTTCCTGTTAGCATGTGTTATAAGCCTCTCACTTGTGTGAGCGAGCACATAAACACATGAACCGGGTACGAATGGGCACGACACCAAGTTAAACACATTCTGTGCCCCCTCCCTAACTGGCACATACTAACCATACTAGAAACCACATAAAGACCGCAATTCAACCAGCGCCTGCAATCTTGCTGCTATTTATACACAAACTACCCCATCCCTCACTCCAACGCCCCTCACCACAGGAAAGTTTTCATGTTTTCAACTCTGTAACAGTTTTTAAGATGTTCTGTGCAGTTTGTGTCACTACATTAAAAATTATCTCATTTGTTGACCCAAAGCTTGAGCTTATAAACAAGGTACAGTGCATGTTCTAGCAATCCCATAATGCACAAAAGTGCTCTGTTAAATACAGGTGTAACTTGAGTGACTGACAGACCCTAATGAATGCTGTGATTTGTTTTCCACACAGACCGCTTAAAGAGTTGATTAATGTTATGCTGAATGGGATTTTAAATATTATATATGTGTGTGTGTTTGTTTGTGTGTGTGTGTGTGTGTGTGTGTGTGTGTGTGTGTGTGTGTGTGTGTGTGCATATACTGTATATATAGGGGTTTTCAAGCATCAAAACAAAAGTTTCTGAGAAGAAATGATGACTATCTTGCATTTTTACCATTATTTACAGAAGACACCCATTAAAATGTCATTCAGTGAAACAATAGATCACAAACCAAAAAAAAATTAAATCCTGACATATTTACAACAAGAATTATTAGATGACATTAAAAGACTCATTTGTCAACATTCTCAACAATATGTTTTTAATAATTTAAAATATAATAAAATTTAGTATAATCACTTTTTCTTTTATATATTTTAATAAGCACAGGTCTGAATAACTGTTGTTATATTTGTACATAAATATATCTGTTACAATAGGCGCGTTTCCATTACCCTTCAAATTGCGCAAATTGAAATTGCGAATTGAAAATACGCCTAATGGAAACGCGTCAATTTCGCAAAAACGCCCATATATCGCAAAAAAAGTTTTTACGCTCACATGAGGTGGTTTTTCAGGCAATGCGAAAAAGGAATAATTCGCAAAACTGCAATGGAAACGGCTTTTTCGCATTTACAGGTCACATGGTGTATGTAAAAAGTCATATGATCATTCTTCAGTGTACTATAACCTCCAAGAAATACTTCATAAGTGGCCGCGCTCCAGTATAAGGGGCTTTCCCTTCTATTAATGTTTAGACAATTTACACTGCACACGTCTGCGGTGCAGTGTGGCTCTGATACGGTCACTGAAGCTGATTACGGCCACTCAATTGTCCACTGCTTGTGTTTATGTTTTTATACAGTCTATGGTTTATTCCAGCCGCGCCACGCACGTTTCTGAAGCGGCTCTCTTTGCTGCTTCTGTAAAGATACACGCATAAGCCTCCTTTGAATAAATATAGCCAAAATCCATCAAAATCCCACCAAAATCCATTGCCATGACTTATTGCGAGAGGCAAAAGGTTATGTTTAAGTCTCATAACATTGGTTAATGGAAACGCCGTCATTTCGCAATACTTTTTTATCGACATTTATAAAATATCGCCAAAGTTTTGCGCAAATCTGTAATGGAAACGCACCCAGTGATGATGGAACATTATTTCACCCATATTTTGACATTTTACTTTCACAAAAGTTATTTGAAACATTAAATTAGATACTTCATTCAATCTAATAGGCTTTCATATATTTAAAAAAATCAGTTTTGTACATTTTAATTGATGCAGACACCAAAACGGGACATCTTTGATATATATAAATACAGCATAAAAATGAACAAAAATAATAATAGCATTAATAAAAATAATAAATGGACTTCATAACAATAAATTGACTCAATACGAGTGAAAAACAGGCTGACATACAATGATATTCCATGGAAGAGTATAAATGATTAACGACTAATTGCTGTTTAACAACAAAAGCCTACTCCAGTTCTGGCACAGGTTTGGTTATTTGAAGGAAATGAGTGGTAATAAGTGTACTATGCACTTTACTGACCCAATTTTACAGCACAATGAGTCAGACTGACAAAGAAAACAGCTATTATCTCATACCATATCATAATTTCAGTCACTTTAATTGGTCTATATAGACATATGATGGTATCTCCAATGGCTGTACATGGAAATGGCTCACAAGTGCTCTCTGATGAAGCACTCTGGAATAAAATGAAATAAAACTTTCGACAAATCATTCAACAAAGCTACCGCTAGTAGAAAATAGTTAAGGCAAGTAAAATCAATTATCAGGTGCTTATTTCAACATAGCAAGAACAATGACAGGTTTTTGTGAACACTACGCCCGCGCCTCATTTGAGTGATACAAAATCTTGCCTTTATTAACTATTGACCGAGATTGCTTTGTAGATTAGCCACTTCTCCAACACATTTGTAGCTATATGTAGGAGAAGTGGTGTTATTGAAAGCAGATCAAACATCTTTGTCATGCAGAACTAAGTGCTTTTCCAGATTTAGCTCAATATTCAGAGCCAAATCTGCCATTGCCAAGTCTCTCATCATCTCTATGCTGGAGCCAAAGATGAATGTCTGACAGCTCTCAAAATAAATGTATGCAAAAGTGGAGGAGAGAACAGACCCTGCTCACCACTCGCCATCTCTCTCATTTGAAGGGACACAAAATTTTGAAAAATAATATTAATGTAACAATTACAATAATAACTTGAATGCAAACCTATTTTCAGATGTTGAATTTTAAGTATTAAAGATTTCTAATGGTATACTTAGAATGCTCTTACCTTGCATTATCTTAAAAAATATAAAATAACAACAAACAAAAAAAAGTTAATAAAAAAGAGATCAATTAAATATAAAAGAATAAAAAAATAAATTAAATACAAGGCTAATAAGAAAAGGATAAATGAATGAATTAATAAGTAAATAATAAGTAAATGAAAAAGAAAGAAAGAAAATAAAAATATAAAGATAAATAAATGTAATAAAAATGTAATAAAATAACTAATAAATGAATAATTTATGAATGAATAAGAAGAAAAGAATAAAAAGATAAATTTAATTTTTTTTTACAAATAAATAAACAGAAAGAAAGAAAGAACGAACGAAAGAAAGAAAGAAAATACACAAAGGGGATAAAAAAGATAAAATAAAAATAAATCATTTAATAAATAAATAAATAAATGATACACAACTGGGAAGAAAATAATTTAAAAGATATAAACATAAATGAACTAACAGCTAAGTAAATGAAATTCAATTAAATAAATAAATGCATAAAACAAGACATCTTGAGAGGCATAGTTGTTGGCTCTGATGGCATCAAAATAAGCCACTGCTCCATATAAAACCTGTCTCAGCACGTTTGAACTCAATGGCAACAGCATAAACCTCAGATCTTTGAAGAGCGCAGTAGAGGCTTTTTGGGATGTTATACAGACAGCACTACTTCACAGTCATCTTGGTACTTCATTTGTGTATTTTTCCACTAGCTGAGGCAGAAGCCAGAAGCAACTGCCAAGAAAATGTAACTGTATTTGTACACCTTCATGAATTAATAGCTACATTTTGATGGAAACAAAAATAAACAGTTTTGTGGCTTCCACAATCAGGTCAGATGAGGATTAGCCACAAGAGAGGCCAGTCAGAATGACAGCTGATTCCTAATAAAACGTGCTGGCTGAGAAACTCCAGCCTGGGATGCTGACTCCACAACTCAGACGTACAGAGAGCGAAGATATCAACACAGCCAGTGGAAAGAAAAGTTATCGGCATAATATTTACTCTGTGGGTTTCTGGGAAGGGACGCTGAACGTGGGCAGGAGCCAGATAAAACCAGCAGGTGCTTACGATTCGCTCCAGCAGGGAGAGACGGCAGACAGCGAAATGTTTCTGCTGTCTCCTCTGAATTCTGCTTTGATTGAATCTCTCATTGAAAATGTCAAAGCCGCATCACATTTATGAGTTTTCTCTGCTTTGAGGAATCTGTTACTTTGTTAGAGCGTAACTTTATAAGGCAACACCGACTGGATTGTGTGCAAAACGAGCTAAATGTTGTTGTAATCCGTCTTTCTTGTGGCCCTTGATCGCTGCTGCCTTCGGTTTAAGAGGCTCTTTTGCAAATGGCTTGTCAGGAGATTTGAATGATGCCTAAGCGTTCTAGCCTATGATCCTGAAACAAAAGTGTTGAAATGCAGACCATAATGCAACCATAATGCAATCCTATACAAATCCCTCATGTGGGCTGCAATGCTTTAGTCTTGGACGGCAGACTCATGGACAGTCCACTGATTAATATACAAATATGGGAAATGCCGGCTGAAATTTAAAATGCAACTTCACATTTATTAAACCCGCTAAAACATTTAAAGAAAGAAACCTGGTTGATACAACCAGCATTTTTCCATCTTCAGCTCTTTTCCAATCTTCCATTCTTGAACCATTTCTATTTCCAATAAATGCTGTTCATTTGCACTTTATATTCATCAAAGAATCCTGAAAAAAATGTATCATGGTTTCCACAAAAATATTAAGCAGCACAATTGTTTTCAACATTGATAAGAAATGTTTCTTGAGCACCAAATCAGCATATTAGAATGATTTCTGAAGGAGCATGAGTAGGGTTGGGTATCGTTTGAATTTGATCAATTCCGATTCTGATTCTGCTTATCGATTCCGATTCTTTTCGATTCCCAGTTTCGATTCCAATGTGATTAAATAATGATATCAGACATTTATCCTGTGCCTCTTTTTTGCAAACCATTTATTGGAGCTAAATACCATGAACAAAAATCAACAGGCTGCATAAAAACTGGACTCTTTAAGAGCTGTTTGTGTGCAAAATCGTAATAATGTAATCGATAAATCTTCATTTGAAGTGTCAAATTAATTTCAAAAGGTGATTTACTCTATTTTAATCGCTACCATACACATCGTACACACAGTTTATATCTGAACTATAAACTTTTATCCCAGTACTTCTGTGATTTGCGAACGCAGATTTAAATGTTCAAATCACACAGGGGTGATCGTACGCAGCATGTACAAACCAAGTGATCACAACATTGATCGCACACGTCAAAGGTTGAGGAATGAAACAGACGAATCATTTGTAATTTAGGAATAGAATCATGTTGGTGTTTGAACCGTGATCGCGATCTTTAAAGCTGCAGTCCGTAAGTTTTGCCTCTTTGTCGCCATCTCTGTTTGAAAACCTGCAATTGCAGCTGTGTGCGGAATTATCTATTTGCGTGGGTTGTGCTCTGAGTTTTGAGGAGTATGTGTGGCAGTCAGTCACCGCACCGGTGTGGATATTTACTGTAATTCGCAATCACAGATTCTAGCCTACGTCTTGGAATATATGACCCAAATAAGAATTGTCAATGTATATTGTCATCTGAACGAGTAAGTAACAAGTCTGCCACTTTTGATTTGACCAACTGAGGAAAAAAGCATTACAATAAATCGCGCTACCAATGGTGATTTAATCTAAAGATTGGTTAGCTCATATCACATCAAACCGTGCAAATGATTATTATTGTTATACTTTATTCTCAAATTATTAATGTTAACAACATCAGCATTTCGTGACTATGAGTATAGTGTGTATTAGCGTGTAAATTTCAATTTCTGTACTGTCTAATATCTAATTGTCATACCATTCGAACCCAAAAAGCAAACTATGCTCCCTTTGAACTGGTTGTCTTTAAAATACAAATCTTGTGTAATCCCAGGCTATCTGTAATCAGAAGCACATTTAAAACTGGAATATAATTTAATTTCATTCACATGTGTTTTATAAACACATAATCCTTTCTGGATTATCAAATATTGATTTCGGAACATTTTTAACCAAAAAAAGTTACGGACTGCAGCTTTAACGCTCTATTAAATTAAAGTGCTTTGTCATGTTGGTGGTGACACCTCTCTTGCAACATGTTTAGCTATCACAGATATTATACTTAGCTTTTTTGGCTTCTGATCGTAAATGTAGCCAAACTTTGGAGCACTTAGATTAGCAAGCAAGGTCCTGGCAGATCGCTAGGTCCTCACAGATAAAGGGAAAAAAGTGCATAGGAATCGATAGGCGGAATCGAAATTTTAATTTGACAACAAGTATCCGATTCCTGACCTTAAGTACCCGATTCTGGAATCGGAATCGATTTTCGATTCCCAACCCTAATCATGAGTCACTGAAAACTGGAGTAATGATGCTGAAAATTCAGCTTTGCCATCACAGGAATAATTTACATTTTAAAATATATTACAAGTTGTAATAATATTTCACAATATTTCTGTTTTCACTGTATTTATTATCAAATAAACGCAGCTTTGCTGAGCATAGAAGACTTTTTTCAAAAACATTTAAAAATCTTATTGACCCCAAACTTTTGAATGTTACTGTATAACCAGTCATTTTCAATTTGTCCAAAGCTTTAAACAATAAACTTTGTTTTGAAGGACAAAACTAAAAGGTGGAGCTCTATCTGCCAGAATATCCTTCATTATTGAACTTTTAATAGAGGCTCAAGTCAGACTGAAATATACTCCTCTTGGGAGCCACACTGAACTCTCCACTGTCATGCCTCAAAGAGCTCCTCATTGTTTGGCATGTGTATAAACAGTCAGGCCAGAGCGTGCACATGACTGCCACCTACATAGCACATCACATCTCTGAAATACATATATTGAAATGAACGTGATAAGCATGCCAACAATGCCTCAACATTTCATCTCCATCCCCATGGCAGCCCGCCCGATCATGTGCCCAAATAAACAAAGAATCTTGAACAAAACAAATATACAAGCTGTTAAAGATTTCAATCTAATAACAGCAGAGTTTTAATTACTGTCCAATAAAACAAACAGATGGTCCACCATAAAGCACTACAAGAGAAAAATAAAGCTCCAATATGAAAAGTGATTACTAGTGTTTTCCACTAAGGCACCACGTTGCATTGACTGACATCTAGTGGTCAAACATTGTCAAAAGTGGTCATTTTGAATACATCACCAGAGGTTTAGAAGTCTATAAAAGTCAATAGCAGTTTCTAAAAATGTTCAGCACATCTGCCATTAAATTTATACTTAAACAAACGCACAGAAATAAAATGCTGAAAGTAGACTAGTGGAAGACAGATTATGCAGAACTCTCCATTCAATATGCATCTATCTATGTGTGTGTGTATGTATATATATATATATATATATATTTATTTATATATATATATATATATGTATAGGCTATATACATACATACACATACATCTATGTTGTCACATTCTACTGAAGCACGTTGTTAAATGTGTTCTGTGTTATATAGAATGTGACAACATAGATGTGTGTGTATGTGTGTGTGTGTGTGTGTGTGTGTGTGTGTGTGTGTTTGTGTGTTTAGCCTATATAACCACGTTGTTAAATGTGTTTCAAATTATATTCAAAACGTAAAAAGTGCCATATTATTTAGCTAAAACAATGGTTTGATGTGTTGGTACCTTTAACATTTTGTTCCATTAATTATTTGTCTTGAAATTGTTTTATCTTTTACATTTTGCTGAAAAACCTTCAATACACTGAAAAATATGTGGGGGTTTTGGGAATTAATACATTTCACAAATAATTGTAGTAGACAGACTTAAATATTAGGCTACTTTCTTGTAAACAAAAAAAATGTACTCCAATAAATAATCTTGATTTTGATTTACAACTTCGAAACATTTACATTAGTAAAAAAGTGTGACAAGCCCCAGTCTTTCTTACTGTATTATACCAAACCCCTAACGATAATGCAACTGCAAATGTTACGCAACTTAAAACTTCAACAGCGATGCTCAACAATCTCAAGTCCATAAATAAATGCAAACTTTTCGTCCTCACGGTGAGCACGTCATCATATCGCTGTCATTCCACGCATACGCTGCAATGCAGAGCGCGCGAACTTCACTTCAGTGTCACTAACCTGCAAGTCGTCTCTCTCTGACGCTTTTCCACAATAAATCCCAAGCTTTGGACGTGGATTCTCTGAGCTGCTCGCTGAACGATCGTCTGAGTGTCAGTGTGAGAGACTTTCGTTTCGCTGTCATCGTCAATCCGCGCTCATAACAATCAATCAGTGGCTCGCGCGCAAACTCCCGTTATTTCTCAAAGATAGCGAGACTCCTCGTCCTCTTCTTCACCTGCCCCACAGCCACAGACCGAAACGTGAAACTTTTCCGAAAAATAAATGCATATTAAAAATAATAATGTGCTAATAATGTCCTAAATAATCCAGTTTAGGACATGCGTTGGTAAAAGACACGCGCAGCCGCTGTCTGGAGCCGCCGTGTGTTTCAGAGCAGATGTGGGTTTGTTTGAAGTTTCTCCTTCAGTCTCTCTCTCTCTCTTAATTATATAATCTGTATATATTAGATATATAATATAATTATGAAATATATAATAAATAAATAAATATATATAAAATACTAAATAGGGTTCTAAAATGCATATGCTTCAAATATATAAATGCAAAAATTTATTTTTCCACTTTAGTTAGCTTTTTTTTTTTTTTGGATAGACAGAGAGAGAGACCTCTATTAAAATACACAAATACAGAAGAGAGCTTTTTAACTAA
>NW_015538055.1:2506483-2507507 GCF_001515605.1 Sinocyclocheilus anshuiensis
AAAAAAAAAATATATATATATATATATATATATATATATATATACACACAGTGTATATATATACAATATATATAAAATGTGGAAATGTGAATTTTAAATATAAATATATCAACAAATATGCATTTGTGAACATTTTGTATTTAAATTTTAAAATACTAATAAATACAGAAAAAAAATCAAACAATAACAATATACTATATGCCTTTCTCAAAGCAAAAGGTACAAAACTTCACTCATACTCTAATCTGGAGAATATAATATAATATATCAAGTAAATGAAAGTGTGGGATAAAAAGGTATATAGAGAAAAATGGTCATGCTGAGGAAGGATAGACATACCAGCAACACTGACGGCTCATTTAATTATGGGCCTCTATGGTTTCCATTTTGCACTCAGCATGGCATTATCATCTTAACAGAGATTGTTGAGAGATTGCTTTTTGTGACAGGTTTTCTGTCTGTAATGTCAAAAGTTGAAAAAGTAGGTGACGGCACAAAGCGGGTCTAATGGAGAAATTAATACTTTCATATAAACGACTACTGCATGCAGCGAAACTTGTAACAAATTAGTATCAGAGTATTCAACCTGGATCCAGGATTTGTTATTAAAAGAAAGAGGTTTAGCTTTGCTTTAACATAAAGCAGTGCAGTTTTTGTTGTCTTCAGAGATCAGAGAGAACAGAGTTAAGCAGCCATTCATGTATCTAGTTAGGGAACAGGTATGAGTGTGGCCTTTATCAAGGTAAGTGTTAATGCGCCTGAGCTTTATTCACTAATGGAGTCATCTGATAGGAAAAACCTCCCAGGAGAACATGAGGGTCATCTGCTGTGCCTCAGCTTATGTGTCAAAGGTCAAAGGTTAGGGCCAAACATTTCCCCTCTTGCAGGATTTGCAATGGAATGCCTGGCTTGGCGATACGACCGTCTGACCAATTAAAGAAAAGACTAGGAATTGGAGGAGGTTGACTGATATTAAATTTTGGAAAAAGCCAATGTATTGTGTGCGTGTGTCTATATATATATA